>NW_021853741.1:46263-60272 GCF_003651465.1 Formica exsecta
TGAAGACTTGAATTCATAGTAAAATATAGTGATTAATTGAACCGGGTTGAGTTAACCCATTTGTCCGAAAACGCTATAACTAATCAGAAGAAAAAGGACTAAAATTTCTTTATTCTGATTGGTCAAATTTTAATCTTGAACCTTGAATCTCAATCTTTAATGCGTAGTCTGATACGGGCATAAGTGCCGGTCTACAATAGGTGATTTAAGCCCTAAGCCTTAAGAAATTGACTAATCACAGTCGAGTATTCTCCTCATACTTGATCGTGATTGGTCAATTTCTTAAGGCTTAGAGCTTAAATCACTATTGTAGACCGACACTAAAGCGACGTCTACAATAGAGATTTTAAGCTCTAAGCCTTAAGAAATTGACCAATCACGATCAAGTATGAGGAGAATACTCGACTGTGATTAGTCAATTTCTTAAGGCCTAGAGCTTAAATCACTATTGTAGACCGGCACTAAAGATTGAAATTTGACTAATCAGGACAAAAGGGACTAAAATTTCTTTGTCCTGATTGGTCAAATTTCAATCTTCAATCCTCGATCTCAATCTGAAAGACGCTAGAAATGCTTCGAAGCGTTTAATTGACCAATTAAGACAAAGAGAGTAAAGATTTCTTTATTCTAATTGGTTAATGCAATGCTTCGAAGCATTTTTAGCGTCTTCTCGACCGTAGCCATAGACTACGTTTACACGTCACTCCTAATCGGGTTTAATAACATCCGTAGTTCGAAGGCTGGCCAATCACAGTCATTTTATTCTTCAGAGGAATAGCTGTGATTGGCCAGTTTTACAACTACGGATGTTATTAAACCCGATTAAGGGCCAATTTCACCAAGCTCGGTTAGNTCAGACTACGCATTGAAAATTGAAGATTGAAGATTAAAGATTGAAATTTGACTAATCAGAACAAAAGGGACTAAAATTTCTTTGTCCTGATTGATCAAATTTCAATCTTCAATCTTCAATCTCAATCTTCAATGCGTAGTCTGATACGGGCTTTAAGCTTGTATCACACTACAAGGAAATTTTAGTTCCTTTGGCTCTGATTAGTTAAATTCAAATCTTCAATCTTCAATTTTCAATGCATTGTCTGATATAGGCTTTATTACAATTGGATTCGTTCGAAGCGTTTGGTTGACTAATTGGAGCAAAAAAATTTTTGTCGAATCTGGATTGGTCAATCACTTGACGATGCAAAGAATTTTTGTCCACTTATGAGAAAAGCTTAATTTCGTGTAAACGAGCTCAGACTTGCTAGACACATATATACATATAAAAATAAGCTAACTTATTTAATTCGGATATTTTGATGCACCTATATAAAAAAATTAATATCACAAAAATACTTAAACCTAAATTAGCGATTCTTTATCTCGTTCTAAATCAGAGTCCTTTATTAATAAAAAAGAAAGAAATAAAGTTAACCTAATCACTTTGATACAATTGGAGAGATGAATTGGTTCACAATTGACAATCTTGCATGTATAGTGCTTTAAATAAATATTTTTAAACGAATGAATAGAGTAATAAATAATTGTTTCGATTTCTGATACATGAAAAAGTGTAAATACAACGCAATGTCAGATAAAACGGTATTTGTTACTGTTGGCACAACAAAATTTGATAATCTTATAATTACCGTACTAAATCGTGCAGTCTTAGAGGTAATAAATACATGTTACATTATTATTTATATTTATTTCTTTCACTATAACGATTGATTATTTATTTTACATTTTATAGAACTTATTTTATCAGTATAATTTCCATGCTTATAATTATTATTGCGATTTTAGGCCCTATCGGCGCGTAATTACAGACATCTAATTTTGCAAATTGGCAATAGCAGTTTAGAACTAGACTGCACTGCACGTTATGGTTTCGATAAAATAGAAACATTTAAATTAAGTCCATCCATTGGAAAGTATATGCAATCGGCAGATCTTGTGATAAGCCACGCGGGTGCGGGAAGCGTACTGGAAGCTTTAGAAAAACGCAAACATTTAATTGTAGTGATCAATGATCTTCTCATGAACAATCACCAAGTAGAATTAGCTGAGCAGCTATACAAAGATGAATATTTATATTACTGTACTTGTCAAAGTTTGTTGCACATTGTACAAACAATGGACTTGGCAAAATTGAAACCATTTGTTAATGACAAAAGTGCAGATATTGCTAAGTATATTAATAAAATAATGGGATTTAGGTGATAAAACAGTTTTGTATATAAAACAATTATACAAAAGTCAAATAGCTGTGGGAACAAACAGCAAAATTTATATATATATTTCAATTTGTAACACACTTTACAATATAAGGATACACGATCCATAGAGTTTAAAGATTACTGTGTAATATATTACGCTTGATATAATTTACAATAAAATATACTGTGTATATACTTAAACAACCGTTCTTCAAAAAACTATGCTTACATAGAAAAATTTATAACTTTGCATTAGTCAAAACTGTTATAGACAAATGGCAGTTTAACGTTCCCTTAGATAATTTGTAAATTATTCTTAAGACATCTGCCACTATTAACGCAACAGCTAATGTAAAAGTATTATAAACAATTGTTTGCAGTTAAATAAATTCTTTAAAAAATATCAGTTTTCTGCTATATTTAACTTTGATCTATATATATGGCAATGAGAATAGTTGATATATTATTAGTACGTGAAATAATTTCCATTCTTCAATATATTACACTACTATGTTCTGTGTGAGTTATTGCTGTACTTTCAATTTATTTTTCATGAAGATACATGAACATGAAGGAAACTACACAGAATTATAGTAGTGCATGTTTTAATTACAGACCAAACCAAGTCGTGTCATTTCCTTTAGAAGTTCATTACCCATTTGTGCAGGACTCCTTGTTACTATTACACCAGCCTAATAATAAAAAACTCATGTATATTGTTTGATTTAAAACATTTTTTTTTATATATATAATGCTAATGAAATATATGAAACTGCTACTCACTTTTTCAAGTGCATTAATTTTATCTTGCGCACCACCCTTTCCTCCTGAGATTATAGCACCAGCATGTCCCATTCTTCGTCCTGGTGGTGCAGTAATACCGGCAATAAATGATACTACTGGCTTAGCTTTTCCACCCTACAACATAATACGTACATTATAAGAATGTAAGCATATGATATATTAAATCATATCATGAGCTCAAGGACGAATTAAGACAGGATTAGGATGGGTTGGGATTCGGGTACCAATAACTCAGAACAGCAACCAACAGTATTCTTCTCGATGAGATATTCTGCTGCTAATTCTTCTGCACTACCACCAATCTCTCCTATCATTATAATGCCATCACAATCTGGATCAGTAAGAAATACATCTAAACAATCGATAAAATCAGTGCCATTGAATGGATCGCCGCCAATACCAACACATAATGTTTGCCCAAGTCCTGCCTTGAAACAGAACATTATTGTAATATATTTAATATCTTATTAATATATGTAACTATTGAAATATATGCTTACAAGGGTCGTTTGATTTACAGCCTCATAAGTTAAAGTTCCTGATCTTGAGACAATACCAATCTTTCCTTTTTGATGTATATGGCCAGGCATAATACCAATTTTACACTAGAACATTATATATATATACAAAATAATAAATAAATATATATTTATATTTCACCCCAAAAGAAAAAAAATATCTAAAGTTATTTCTATATACATACCTGTTCAGGTGCTATTATTCCAGGGCAGTTTGGACCAATCAAACGCGATTTATTTTGTTCAAGCAATCGTCTCTTTACTTTAACCATATCGTGCTGAGGAATACCCTCTGTAATACAAACAATTAAAGGCATCTCAGCATCAATTGATTCCATAATGGCTGATGCTGCAGCTGGGGGAGGAACATAAATAACTGATGCAGAAGCTCCAGTCGCTTCTTTCGCCTATAAAATATAACAGTTAATTTAAATATTATAATAAATATTGCAAAAAAAAAAAAGCAATACTCACCTCCTTAACTGTCTTAAATACTGGTTTCCCAAGATGTACTGTGCCTGCCTTTTTAGGACTAACTCCACCTACTATCTTTGTACCATAATCAAGAGCTTGTTGACAATGGAAAGTTCCTTGCTTTCCAGTAAAACCTTGACATATCACTTTGGTATTTGCATCAATTTTTAAATTCTTCCTAGTTTCTGTATAATTAAATCTCACCTGAGAGCGTAATAAACTTCCACAGTTTCTAACTGAAAAAATTATAAAACATAACTGTAACATCATATAATAACAGTAAATATAAATAAGTCTATTACGATAGAATTAAGATATTGTATATATATATATGTATGTGAGATATAAACATATATATATATATATATATATATATATATAAGTAGAATATATTTATTACTTAAAAATATTATATACAAATATCATATAAAAACTGATATTAATATATAAAATGTCTCTTAGAGCGAAAATATATTTTATATTGCATACACAAAAATATATTTAACAATATTATACAAAAGTAGAAAACAAGAAGTATATTTATATTGCCCTCCTTATTCTTAGCAATATCAAATTTCAAGATTTCCAGTTCAGTCTTCTCATTGCAAATTATATATAATGATTATATGTAATCTGACATTTTACGAGTATCATGAAAGAAAATAACGAACACTGATTAAAATGTATGCATATGCAATTTAAAACGTTTATTAATCTAAGAAGAACCAAAGAAAGATTAATGTTTGCAAGAGGATAGATATCGCTAAAATTAATTGCATGAGAGTTATCGTCGCAAAAAGAATTGCGATTATTACAGAAGCGAACAAATCTTCCAATTGCTTCTCATATAACACGAGACAAGCTCATATATCGTTCTTAATTAGGGAAACGCGCATTTTCCTACAAGGTGTGATCCTCTCCTACATGACACGATTATGTCCTTTCTTATATAATAAAATATTATCATGACAAGCGCGGGCTGTCAGTATTATTTTTAGTCCGTTCACAGGCTGCGTATGGCATAATCACAATATGAAAAAAAAAAAGCTCAGGATGTTGCTGTTCAAATGTGCAAAAGACAAGAGAACATTGGAGAGACAAGGAGATAATGCGGGATCTGCGAGAAAAAAATGATGTGCCCACCTGTAAATTTTGAAAATGCCCTGGCAGCCACAGCCATCTTTTAATTTGTCCTTTCCACTGAGGAAACAATGTTGAAAATTAAACTAACAACGGACCACCATTAAAAGTAATATAGGTACTGTGATCTGACAAAAAGGTCAAGTCCAGGAGAGAATATCATATACAGACAGCATAGATGTCATACAGAGTTGGTTCGATCAAACCATGAACTTGCGATAAAATAGAATCGAAGATCGCTCTTTAAGCACCTAAGCTGATTGGCTATACGTAGAAGATCTGTTCTACTGGTGAATTTCTATTGGAGACCCCGCGCGGTGACAGAAACTCAAAAACTCTAATTTCAAGGTTACCAACGCTGAGAAATAGATTTCCAGTTTCTATGTAGAGGTATATGTCAGCTCCATAAAGTTAGCCGGTCAACATTCACTTTTATAATTTTTTTTTTTTACGAATCGTTTGTTGATCGTTTGTTGGTGATTGTTGGCCTAATTACAACGTTTGTTGGCTAATATTTTTTTTGAAAATACGACGACAAAATTTTGTGTGAAGTTAACCGGAAAGATATCATTTTTGTTTCAAACTTAGTTCAATCGATGCGCAATCATTTGTTGGTCACGGAAAAACTAATTAAAACGTTTGTTGGCTCATATTTGCCTTGAAAAACGGAAAAAGCTAATGCACTCTGATGTTGATGCGTATGGGCGGGAGGGGGGGAGTCATTTGGAGTATTTCGTATGACGATGCCGTGACATTTACGTGAAATTTTGTAAATCGTTTGTGATTGATTGTGAATCTGTTTTTAACGTTTGTGACAAATTAGATAGAGTCTTAGATTATCAGAGAGGCGCCAACTTGTTCCATTTCCTGATTGGTCGATTAAAATAGCCGCCATGTTAGGGCTGTGGCACATAAAAAAACTTAGGGCCGTGGCACATAGAAAAACTTAAGCAGTAAAGGTGCCATTACATGGCAGCATCAAGCATCGAGCGTCTGCGCAGAAATCATTGCGCAGGAATCTGAATGAAATAGATTCCAGCTTCTTGCGGCTAATAGCATGATGAGTGATATAAATTCGGTCTAAATAAAAAAGAATTATGTTCTGATACACATTACTAATACTGAAAATTGATATTTATATACATTATACACAATAGATATTATTATTATTAAACAAAATATGTATAAAACGTTACTATCCCCCAGCAAAATATTAAAATCTAATCAACCAATACAGCACAGAACGTTGCAGCAATGTTACTACAATGTTGCAAAAATTTTGCACTCCGAAATGTTTTTTACTAGGCTTCTAAATACATTTTCAAACGTTCACTTATATTCTTTCATGCATTTCCAAGTGGGAACCTATCTTATTTTGTACATACAAACTGCAAAACTTTTATATTAAGCAAATATTGTTACGACCTGACGCAAAACGCCGATAAAAAAACTGTAATTTTTTAGATTTTCTTCGTTTTTAACGTAAAAGCGCAAGGTTAGCACTTTGTTGATGTATATACTTTAATCGTGGAAAAGGATTTCTTATTTCATGTAACCAATAAAAAAATTTCGGTCTGCAAAGTAAATTATTATGGCCGGTGAAACAGGACGGTCCGGCATCACCTTAAAGCGACTCTTTTCTCTTATAAATTGACATACCATTAACGTATCAATTTTTAATAGAATTTGCTTTAACATATTCTGCTTCCATTTGATTTCGTTCATTAATGATTATTTTTCTTTAAACAGGGTATCCCACCAAAAGTGGCCATCACTGCTTTTTATCTTTTAAACTAAAAGAGATAGACCATAACAAATATGTATATCAAATTAAATATGGTTTAAACTGAACTCTATTGTGACCATAGTGGTTGCTTTGAAAAGCTATCTGTATTAACGAACGGAGAGATGCATAATTTTATATAATATGCATAATTTATGCATAATTTTTATAAATGTGAATATTTTTGATATGATAAAAATTGTAGCGCTGTTTGAAATGAATACAACAATGTATGATGTAATATAAATATTTTACATATTATACAAGTTTTATCGACTTGGGATATTGTGGGCAACGTCTACCTTTTCACTTTCTGCCCTGCGTTATGGGCAACTTCTGATTTGTGCATTAGAGATTGACAGATGAACACGACTTTTGATCGAGTAAAATTAAATCGGGAGGAAATCCATAAAGCGACCCGATCGGTCACTACTCGATGCCGAAAGTGTATTGAAGCTGGAGGGGGACATTTTGAGAACAATTAGTTTTTTCATGTTTTTATTCATTTTCTACTATTACAGTACTATTTTAATTTAAAAAAAAGAATTATTTTATTTTTATGAAAGAAAAAGATTTTTATTTTTTATTTTTATTATTTTTTTCCAAGAAATTTATTAAGTTCCATTTTCTTTTTATTTTATTTTCTTTTCACCTTCTGCTCTTTCTTTCATCCTCCTATGGTGATTGGTTTAAACAATGCAGAAAAGTAAAACTTTTTTAGTGGAATAACCAACAAGCAAGATAAATATTAAAAATTAGCTAAGACCATAACAGCATAAATGAAGAATATTTTTAAGAAGCTCTACCGTCGATAGCCGAAAAAACACTTTTTTGTACATTTGAAACTGGTTATCTCAAAACTTATGAAACGTTCTCCAAACATTTTGATCTCATTTAAAAGATAATTTAATTCTCTACAACTTTTGTTTTGGTACTTTTTGTTAGAAAATGCATATTTCTCTTGATATTTATAAAAATGTATAAAATAACCGTGATTTCAGAGTTTTTGTGAGCGCTAACTTTTTAAAAAAGCATTTTTCGATCCATGTTTATAGGAAACCTTTTGTTCAGAATTAAATTTCCTATAAAATCTCAAAGTCTGGCCGGAATGTTTGGGCCTACTCTGTATATTTGTTACAGTTTATCTCTTTTAATCTAAAAGATAAAAGGGGGTAGCCACTTTTGGTGGGACACCCTGTATATTTGCTGTTGGTTTTAAATATGTCTTCTGAGCCTCTCCTGGACTATGCAGATGTCTATACTAAACCTAGATCGCTAACTTCGGGCTTTGACATATGAAAAGCTGTGGCCAGCCGGATTTCCGGTTTCGGCCATGACACCTTACAATAAAATGGCGGCGATGCGTGTGTAGTGCGTGTATGTGATACCCGACGTGTGTTAGTGTTTGTGCGTACGTGATACCCAATATTTAAATTGTGAATTTAAATTTACCTTATTATAAATTATTATTGCTTATAATTAATTTATCTATTTATCTTTATTGAATTTTATTTTATTTAGTTTCTAATTTTTTATAAATTTACCTTATTATAAATTATTATTGCTTATAATTAATTTATCTATTTATCTTTATTGAATTTTATTTTATTTATTTTCTAATTTTTCATAATTTAAATTTATTTTTTGAATTGTGAATTTGTAATTGTGAAAATTCTGGAAAGATGCCGAGCAGTTGTTGCATTCCGAAATGCAAAAATACTACAAAAAATGGTTTTCATTTATTTAGGTAAGTAAAATGCATTCATTTTTAATAAATATTTTAGTACATCTCATGCAATAACAATAGCTGACAAAAAGCGGGAGCAGCCATTTTGTTGTAAGATGTCATGGCCGGGTATCACATACGCACTACACATGCATCGCCGCCATTTTGTTGTAAGGTGTCATGGCCGAATCCGGAAATCCGGCCGACCACAGCTCTTTTAACGAAGTTAGCGATCTAGTAGTAGTATAGATATCTGTGGGACTATGAAAATAATCATTTGCAGTAAAATGTTCATTACAGATTGTAGCATATTTACTGGGAGTCCAATTTTATCTTTTTATCGCATTCAACCAAGTTGTCAATCAATTTTTATCTTTGAAGGGAAAGCTGTAATATTTCATATGAAAGTGTTTATTTATAAATATTTGATACATATTTAATAACACATAAAAATAGTTAGTTTCTTAAAAAATAAGAGAAACAGAGATTATACTTACTGAAAAAAATTGATATTTCTTCCTTTAGAATATATCTATTTGAACAGCTAGGTATGCTACAAGTCATTGACATTTTTATTTTTATATGTGCACTATATATACACTTGACATTTTTAGTTTATTTTTACTTTTTAAAATGTTTTAAACGTATATATGTTTAAAAAATGAATGAATGACGTTTGAATGACATGAATCGATCAAATATCGAATTCATATCGATATTCTGCCCAATTGTAAATGACTTTGCCTTGCTTCACATGTTCTTATATGAAATATAGCTGTGTTAGCAGTTTTACAAAGTATATTATATAGAAGTCTGTGATTATTTATAATTAATATAATAGTTTAATCAACATAATTCGGTTTAATATAATACATTTGAATATATCAAATATTAACTATAATTTGAATATATCGAATATATAAAATATTTTTTGTAAAAGTTGTTAACTTGAAAAGAATATTTAAGATAATAGTATCTTTTTATAGCTATTATTGGTTTATTACAAGATACATTATAATATATACATAAAATAAATTTTTTATACAATATGTGTAGTATAATATATGTGTAGTTACAAAATGACCAATATGTTTTCAAAATTTTAAGAATTAATTATTCTTAATATAATTCTCACATAAAATGTAATAATGTTTATAACAAAACATATTATAAGAAAATATTAATATGCATTGTGCATAATTCTATCATATTATAAATATCTAATGTAAGATTTGGTAACAAATCGTATAAAACTTTGTTGAGAAAAAGGATACATCCAGCTCCAACAACAAGGGTCTTGCCCGGAGTTCTAACTGAAAATATCATCATTACTTAATTGTTATACTCTAGAGTTAGAGTACCTGGAATATCGGGATATCTAAGTCTATCGCCCATTGCAATTAATATGAAAGCAATTTATTGTAGATATTTTCTACATTATATTTAAAAATTAAGAATTTTTTATTAAGAAAATTAATTTAAGAAAATTTATTTCATTGCACATGCGCATATACATAAAATACTTCAATAATAACTTATATCGCTGTCCGTATATAGTATATACTAGAATGACAAAACATCACGCGCATCTAATAAAACATATATTAATAAATCCATAATATTTCTCCATATTTTCACAATCATGGATCTAGCGCGGACATGAAAAATGGATCCAGTTGGCGTCGCTGTACGAGCTAGAAAAAGCGTCGTACAAAAAACGACAGCATGGCTTTTCTCAGGTTTCTCTCTGTCTTTACACGTAAAAAAAGTTTTAATCGTAATCGTAAGACATAAACTAATTGACCAATCACAGTGAACAGTAACGCCGGATCTACAATAGATGTAGTAAGCCTTTAGCTTTCTGCTCTTCTTCTTCTTCTATCTGAATGGTTGGTTAGGCTTCGACTTAAATTTGCCTATACGCCAATTGGTGTTTGTTAGCCTTCTGTTCTAACAATAAGCCCTAAAATATGACATAGTTTCCGGTCAGAAATGTTTCCGCACTGCCTGACGTTCTAATCTCTAAGCTTTAAGCGAGCTGGCCAGATCCCAGCTCTTAAAACTTTCGATCGATATAATTCTAAAGACTAAAGGCTTACTACCTGTTGTAGACCCGGCCTAACATGTAATCGTAAGGCCGTAATCATAGTTGCTAGATTTTCGTCATGTTAGAATTTTACGGTTAGCATTTTATGGTCAACCAATAAGAAAGTAGATATAAATTTATATATTTTATTTGACGGTTGTTTTGTTTCATCAAAACTTTTCTAATGTAACGCAAAATTATTTCTCTATTCATTATATTGCAAAATTTAACAGAATACATGTATTTATTTGCATTTATTGCGGAACGGTATATATTTTCTAATTTTATATATATATATATATATATATATAATTATTATGTTATTATGCTGCAATTGCAGAATATATACTTACATCAATTATGAATGTGTCAGGAATTAAAAACAATTGAGTTTATCAAGAAATAAGATTTTTTTAAACTGTTTATTATAATTTTCAATGAATTTATATGTATGCCCAATGAGAAATACCGATCGAAAAAACGTCTATTAGATATCTATTAGACGTCTATAGACGTCTGTATTTCTCACTGGGTGTATGTATGTACATCGCTCAAAGAGATTAGAATATTATATACGTTTTTGAATGTTTAAAGGTTTGTACGCATGTAAGTCAAGGTACTAAGAATAAACATCATACTTTGCGATTACGGCCTTACGGTTACGATTAAAACTTTTTTACGTGTAATGGCCTTTAATACATGCGTTTTGTAACCATTTTAAAGCGAAATTTTGGGAGTTAGCAGTCTAATAATATAGAGACGTCTGTGGAAAATTCATACTGCGAAATAGAATTCCCAATCTATGAAAAATTACTATTTACAAAATATTTGAAGTTTGTTTATTATTTCTTGTACCGTCTATACATATATGTTGACTCATACGGTTCTCTTCATAAATAATAAATCAGATCACATCAGATCAGATCTTTTGTAAAAGAAGTTTGAAAATTTATATTAGATTTTTTGTTTAAAAAAGATTAGAAATATCGATATCTCGCAGCATGCAAATTTCTGCGAATTTTTTATGATCATGATCCTAACTATAATTCGCATATATTGTATTGCACAATGCGTATTCTCTCGATGCATGTACGGCGAAAAAATATCAAATTTGGGGTTTCTAAGGAGCTTACGCAACCACTTTACACCGTATGTAAATAGTAGTACTACTTGCATTATATACATGAATTTTTAGCTGTGTACGTTCTGTATCCAATAACAGCGGTGCAATTATGCGGTTTTCCGGCCTACAGCCGTCTACGGTGATAACTCGCATTATCGGCTTACGCATCAAAATGCCAGTTTTGCGCACAAAAGGCAATTTACAGCATTACAATCTTTTTCGCGTAGTGCGCCTCTTCTTCCTATTATTTGCTACGTATTCGTATTATAACATGTATTAAGATGCTAATATGTTTTTAAACGCGCAATAGACTAACTAAGTAAGGGACAGTCATTTTAGAACTTCTCTAAAATTCCTTCGCACGAACTTGTGTCGCGTCTCACCACGATACAAATTCGTCTCGACACTATACACGAATGCGATTTTATCCTTCGTTCTGGGTTACCGCGTATATTATATTACTATCGTTGGCATTGACTGCAAGTTACTTCGTTGCCGCGCTACATTCTTTGCGCGATTTAGAAATACGCTCACAACAAAGAAGAACTTCGACGAACGGATAAAATACAAAGATTCGGCAGTATAGTGATCCAACAGGCATCCCCGTTATAAAAGTACGGTTGCGATGCGTTTATGCTTCCAAAGTACATTTGATTCAATAACGAGTGTGTCTATATCCGCAAGATATGCATTTATTAGCGAATGATCTCTGCGCCTGCTTTCTTTTTTCTTTTGTGCTTTCTCTTATAAATTGTATAGAAACGTTTACGAAAGTATATATACGATCTGTCAATCCAATTCAGCGTGTCGTCGTTAGACTTTGCATTAAAATATATACATATACATATACATATGCATTTACATATATATATACATATACATATATAGGTATATGTATGTATGCTGTATGTACGTATATATGCATGTATGTATGTATGTATGCTGTATGTATGCATGTATATATGTACGTATGTATTTATGTATGTATGTATGTATATGTGTGTGTGTGTGTGTACGTATGTATATATCCGGCGGATAATTTAATTGAAAATTTATTCGCATTGTATAATCACTACACAGTCTGGATGTCTGAAATATTTTCTTTTCTTCTTTTCGTTTGCATAAGTATAAGTGTTCGAATCAGCTACGCTATATACAGATCTAATGTATTATATAAATATACATATACATATATAGGTATATGTATGTATGCTGTATGTACGTATATATGCATGTATGTATGTATGTATGCTGTATGTATGCATGTATATATGTACGTATGTATTTATGTATGTATGTATGTATATGTGTGTGTGTGTGTGTACGTATGTATATATCCGGCGGATAATTTAATTGAAAATTTATTCGCATTGTATAATCACTACACAGTCTGGATGTCTGAAATATTTTCTTTTCTTCTTTTCGTTTGCATAAGTATAAGTGTTCGAATCAGCTACGCTATATACAGATCTAATGTATTGTAAAAGTCATGCGGCGAGAATGAAAAGCTGCGATTATGTCACATTATCGCATAAGTACCGAAGTACCGACCGGCGACGAATATGAACTACTTTTTGGTGATATCTGTGTGACAGATGCAAGTGAACATGCATTGAGCAAGAGTACTGTGAGATCTCACAGCGCGTATCTGACAAACATCAAGTACTTATTATCAAACGTGACTTATAATAGCGTATCATTCTTACCGATTGTGTTTGCGTTATTAAAAATTTGACGTTTACTAAACAGCGTCGTAATATATCTACGAGAAATTTAATGGGATCCAATATTTAATCTTATAATTTTACATTTAATGATTTTATGATTAGCATAAATTATCATACCTAAATTTCATAAATCCTCGCACATTTCAATTTTATCATTATATCTGTGAAATGGTAAGACAAAGATACGCGCATAAATAAATAAAATAGATTCTTAAAGATAGAATAACATTAAATTTTTATAACATATTCATTTAATGATTAGCATAAATTATCATACCTAAATTTCATAAATCCTCGCACATTTCAATTTTATCATTATATCTGTGAAATGGTAAGACGGTAAGACACGCATAAATAAATAAAATAGATTCTTAAAGATAGAATAACATTAAATTTTTATAACATATATATA
>NW_021853741.1:61587-99053 GCF_003651465.1 Formica exsecta
ATATATAAATTATGCGTGATCTCTTTACATATATCACAATTCTCGTAGAAAATTTATTTATATATTTACTTTACACACATTTGAGAATGCATGTCTTATGAGAAAAAAAGATATATACGGTGAGATAATAATAACTTGATATACGATTTTGTTAGATATCTTTATTACGATGTCTTAACGATAAGATTTACACTCAAATGTAATTAACGTTGCATCGTAATTTTTCAGTCAGAATAATCGAGAGTGTCAAATAATGCGACATAATCACAGCATTTATAACTACACGCATTATTGATAAATAGAAGCTTGTTTGCAGCGATATACGGATATAAGAATGATAGAGTCGCTGGTTGCACGTCTTGCGAGATTGTTCTGATTTCATGGTCTGCTCGATGTTTTTGAATCACTTCGAACGCGCGCGATCCTTCTCTTGAAACACCCTCTTAACGCAGGGTAATATTAACGATTCACCTAACGTAATAATATTAATAAAGATTTCGCGCTTTAACAATATTACTTAACGTACTATGAGTGACGCTAATACATAATAGTGTTAAAAGTTAAAATGACGACGACGATGAATGCAATAATAATAATTAATAAAAATTAATAATGATAATAATATATATAATAATGTAATCATATATAATATAATATATAATATATAATATATAATAATATATAATATAATATTATAATAAAATAATATGTGTCTTTACGTTGTACGATCGGCCGAGCGCAAATGATCTAAGCAAATAAACTTTATGCTCTTAAAAAATCACTTTTCATATAAACAGCATTCTTCCTTATGTCGCGTATCACAGATTCTATCGTTCGCGTTATTAACAACATTTTTATCGCGATACAATCTGGGATACAGACGACAGCTGCCACTCGTTCCTGGAGCGCGATGTATATGGCTCGGCCGCGTACATACTGCTGAAAATTACAGTTCATTAAATCGATATGAGATCGTTTTGGTATGATAATCCCGGCCATTAGCTTTTAATCCGCGAAACACAATCCTTCTTTCGGTATCTCGGCGAACGTGCTGGACAGAGCTCCGATATTAACCCCTGGGAGCGATCGTCGTGTTCCGATGGGGCCCCGCGAATAACGGGACTACCAAACCTCCCGATCGCTCGCTTAACTGGCCCGCTCGTCGAATCGATCGAAAGTCCGGTTATAATGTAAATTCCCGAAAATGACGATTACCGCAAACGCATATATACTATATGTGCAGTGCTGGCTTCAAATGAGATGCGTTCACAACTCAACAAGGTATTGGCGGTTCCCTTCTCTCCCCCTCACCCCCATTCTCGAGCGTGAACGTGAACGATTCCGTTCGCGGAAAGCCGGCGATAATCAAAGATATTTGCAAATGATACTAGGTGAGTTTGCGCACTAATTATGGCTTCCTCACCTAGTATCGTTAGTACTCTAAACCTATTTCTGTCATTATCGGATATTTGCAAATATTTCGCACACAATGCTCGACGTCCGAGAGCAACGATGAAATACACGTCTCGGACGATGGGGGGAATCCCTGTTGCTTATCGCTGACGGGGAATATTTAGCTTAGGCTGTGCGTGATAATAGGACCACGACGCGCGATCTCGAAAATCTTCAGGCTGCCGATTAAATGCGATTCTATGTATATTATACAGTGCCTCAAGCCGCTGCAACGGGAGGAGATTTAACTAAATAATATTGACATTAACATTGCAAGAAGAATACATATTATACTTTGTAACGTTCAATGTTTATCAGTCAGTCGTCCAGATCGAAGCGATGGATTAACAGCGATATTTTTGCTGATCGAGCGTTAAAGCAATACAAAAGCTTATTTCGATCGATCGATCGATCGCTTCGAACAGAACAACGATGTATGTTGATACGTATTCGTATGAAATAAACCTGAGGTATCTTTAAGTCTGTAAAGCTTTCGTTACGAATGTTTTAAACTTTGTGTATATTCCACCGTCTCTCCATTATTTCACTTGTATCGTTCGTAAGATTCCCTGTCTTCTCGTATAGGGCTTGTCCTTTCTCGCTCGTTTTTTTTTATTAGAGAATATTTGGCATACGTAATGGCACAGTTAATAAGAACTTGTACTTTTGTTTATATTCGCGAAGTGCCATCCCACGTAAGGTATCCGCCAAAATTCTCTTCAACGCGACACCCGTCGAGAGAGTTTCTAGCACGGCTAGCTATATCGGCTCTAGCTATCATTGTGCACGGGGATCAGCAATAAATTATATACGAACTTCATCAAGACCCAATGGGAATTTATTGCTAAATGTATGACAGATATAAGTTCGCGTAGCAATTTCGCATCGTACCGCATTTTTACCCGAAGTTGAAGACTTAAACGATCAGCTAAAAGATTGTATTATTATTACCGCGAAATATATTAGACGATATAATTTGTTATTATTTGTCATTTCGTCAATGGTTTAAATTGGCGATTGATTCTCGCTTTAATGTTTTACCTACACATCCGTCTATATAGTACATTCAGTGTCATATATGCCTTCGCATCTAAAGTTCTGGCATTTTCAAACTTTCACACATCGTGTGTATTTGAATATTTGTACATATTGTATGTGATTATTGATTTAAAAAATCTAAAATTATCTCTTTACCCAAATTAATTTAATATTGTACAATTCGGTATTTATTTTTTAATGCTAGAGATTTAATCTTTCATACACAGGCAAGCGTCAGATATTTTGTAACTGCCAGACTATCAGGCACAATTCTGAATCACGATGCACTGTATATAATGCATTTAATTGAAAGATGCTTAACATTAGACATAAAGATATACATGACTCTAAATGTACAATCAAAGATATGAATAAAAATAAATATGAAAACGAAGTTTAAAGGATTAGATCCCAAATATCTCAACAAATATTTCTGTTAACGAGAAAATGTTATATATAGAACTTTAAAATTTTTTAAAAAATAATATCTTTAAAAAATGTTTTACGGTGAAAACTGTAGAACATAGAATTTTAGAAACAATTTCTCTTTAACATTATAAACTTCAATGTTACCGCCGCACTTTTTTAACGTTATATGTATTACACGCGTACAGATTGCACAGAGTAAAACCACGACGGAAAAATTATGCTAATAACTAAGTATTAAATGATAATATCACTCTTCTCTCTTTAGCAGTTTCCGTTTAGATATTGTCCTTGGTAAGACTATGTCGACATAATCGAGCGTAACAATTTTGATCGCAGGAGGGAACCTACATGGACGGCAATTACTTTCTATGCTATCTGTACTTGTATGTTAACGTTTTATTTCGCGAGTATTTTATGTATTATATGATTCTCTATATCATTGTGAATATCATGCTATGTGTAAAAATTTTTAATATGATCAGCATTCGCAACAGTGCATTAGTGCTCGCGTATCAACACGCTGTGATAATTCTCAATTGTAAATACTATTTCATAAATTCTAAAATGCGATAAGATTCGAAAGACAATTCGATATAATCAGTGTGTCTTATAATGCACAGCATCGAATTTAGAGAGACAAAAATTAAATTTTTCTGTGCGACGACAACATTATATGAATATAATAACGCAATCACTGCTATTGATAATTTTCAAAATGACTTCAGAGCAATTGTTTTTTAAATATAGATACAATGATATTGATAAAAAAATCGAGAAATACTGACAACGCGATACTTATGGTTTTGAACACAAAGGTGCCGATACCTTTACGAGAATTATTCGTTTCTTTTTGAGTTATACTCTCAAATTATAATTTGAGTACATTTTGTCAATAAAATTGACATTTCATTATGCTGATAAAATCTAAATCCGTGACATTATCGTTAATAAACAATATTAATATACTAATCCTTACCACATTAAGTTCAATAATTATATAAAACGAGGGCTGAAATATACAAGATAATGCACGTAATATACAAGATAATTATACTAAAGTATGAACATCGATTGGGAAATTGGAAGAAACTTTTATTGTGGCGAGTGTGTGTGTCGCTTTTTTAATTATTTTTTACCATTTAATATGGTATCTAATGCGACGTCTCACCGCGATTTTCTTCCGTCAAATATGATATACTTCTGTCATTTATTGCATTAAAATCTTAAGAATTTGGACTTTTCATTTTGCAACTATATTAGATTATAATGTCAGAATTAAGAAAAATTATACAAATATTACATCGAATTGTATGTTGAAATAAATTATTTTTTTTTTCGTGTATGTGTCAATAAATAATATAATAATTATATAAATAACTATATAAATAATATATTAAGTTAATGTAACTGTGTAATTAGAAATATGAATATAATTATAAGTTGATATATAACTATAATTGAATAAATAATGAGTTTTATCTGGTACTGTATGACACAAATTAATTTTCTCGTCGCATATCATTAATATATAAATGGTTATAAATCATTATTTATCGTTACATTCATTTTTGTTAAAAACGCAGGGCATGTATAAATTAAAAATTAAATTTTTGATTTAGCAACGAGAAATAAATACAAAGAAAATTTCTAATAAATCCATTTCACTATATATATGAATATGACTTGTGGCATACGAAGAAATATTTTTTTATGTGGCACAAAGGCAAAAGATTCATATAAATTTTCGTTTCTGATATTATAATCCAATATAGTTGTAAGGAGAAATCTTTAAGCAACGTTGAATCCTTTTAGAACATATCATTTACTTGTAAAAATTGCTTCGTCAAATCTGTCAATATATAAAATTTGCAAGTGTCCATTGCATATTACTATATTAGAAATATTATCGAGATCAAATATATTTCAAAATAATCGATTGAAATGAATAAATCGTTCCGCGAACGGCTCAAAGCGAGAAAGGAGTATAAGAAATGATGTCATATTGTTCTTTGCGCGCGCGATTATATATGTGTGTATGTGTCGAATTCGTGAGTGTGTCATCTAGAGCGAGACCTTCACTAGATCTTAATAGATCGATCGATTCAACTGCGTAGCCTACCCCAATATGCGCGTGCAGCTCCTTTGTTGGCGAACACGATCTTAGGTCGTCGGAAGGCTAACAAGGCTAAGCCCGGTATACGGCGACGCATGCCGTGCAACATATAATGCCTCTCTAACGTGCGAGAGAGGTTTGAACAACAATTTTTGAATTATTTATCTGGCAGTATAATTGGTGTATAAAATTTTGGTTTCTCTTTTTTTCTCATTTCTTCACGCCTTTACCCATCTTTGCGCTTTCCTGTTCGATTCGCGGCACAGATCCGGTAAATTTAGATACAATATCACAATTAGTAGCTCTATTTTTTTTTCACGCAAGACTCTTTAACTTGCTTGTCTGCGTTCATTTAACATTGAACATCGGTCAGACCGAACATCGATTCGCCGGTCTTTTCTTCATTCATTAGATTCGATCGCTCGTTCCTCAGGGATTGACGTCCCTGAGGCTCGACATAACGCCCTTAGTTCCGTCATTACCGAGAGCGCGTTACGGTTGCGCTTCTGGCGGAAGAAGGAAGATCTATCGCAATGACCTAAGAAACGATTCGGGAACCGGCACTTCGAAGAGCATGTTCAATTTGAATGCGAGTGCGTATCTTGTATAATACGTACCGAACCAAAAGGTTCTCTTTGTCAGGCGGGGTTGGGAGCGAGGCCGTATTTAGCGCTCTCTTCTGAGAACGCAAAGAATGCAACAGTCTAAAATTGCCTCGCTCCGCACGCCAATTATTCGCTATCTATTAATCGAAAAGTCCCTCGTTACGGCTAAGGGACCCGGTCGGAGTTTGCCAAGTGCAAAATACGGGCAGAAATCATTCAGATAAACCTTTCATCACGAACTTCTTCTATGAGTTGATTAAATTGAGAAAGATATTACATCACGAATAACGGCCCTTAGAACCACCCGTCAGCCGTTATTGTAGATTGACGTTTGTCATCGAAAACGCGTGTCTGTTATTTCGGCAACGGAAAACAAAATGGAAAACAAGAAGAAGAGATGCTGGTTTTATGCACTTTGCTTTCTTATAAGTGGTATAGGTGAAATATTATCCCATAGAATATAACGTTTTCGCTACAACCGGCAATAACGGTGTGGTCTCGTGTTCCAAATCGTGGAAGCCTTTTCAACGCTTCGCTTTCTTTTACGATGATTGGCATTTGGCAGTTGGTATTAATGTTCAACGTAGCATTGGCAAACTCTGAGGTCGACTTGACAAGGGTTTCCGCCCACGGACGTACGAACGGGGCGGACGCTTGGCCTATTCGCTGCAAAAACGGGTGCAGGCTTTCTTCCACCTGCATTGGGTGCACCAAAGGTCGCGTGCATCCATACCGTAGATTTTGCGACACTTCTTAACATCGCTGCGCGTTCGTCGCGGGGAGGACGGTTTGCCCGTGGACGCTGTTATGTTTTGTTGGTGACATGCTTGCAATGGCCGCGGGGATAGTTTGATGTGCTTATTGGGCGTACCCTGAAATAGAAAAGAAAAACGCAAATTTGATAATTTGTCATATTTTCAATAGTTTATAGCTCGGCGCATAACTACTTACCGGTGATTGTGAGATCGTAAACGTGTTGTTCGGTTCCCTGACACCAACTATCACGTTCTCGATATAGCTACTCGTGGTAGGAACCGCCTCGAGACGAAGCTGCTTCTGATACTCTGGATCCTCGTGCGGCGGTCTCGCCATGTCCCGATGAGACATTGTGGGAGGCGAGCTCATGTGATCCACAGCAACTTCTTGGTAATAGAATTCTTCCTCGTGAACAGACATATCATCTTCGCTGTCACATCCCTTTGACTTTTTTGGACTGCAAAACAAATCATAATTTTGATTCACATATTATTTTGTAGATGAGTCTATTGATTGAGAAAGATTCGATTATTGCGAAGATCATACATTATTTTCAATATGTCTTCATTTGCGAACATTACATAAACTTACACGATATAGTCATCTTATTCATCGTCAACAGTACTCGAAATTAAAATAGTGCGTTACAATCTAAGCTAAGCTCTTAAAAGAGCTGCACACTCTGTTAGAGGATACTACTGTCATGCCATTATAATGTCAACAGTTTTTCTCGCTGTGCCTGAGACCAGCTTGAGTGCGCTTTCACTTTGTCTTCATAACGCAAGATAACGCGTTTTACGCGCTAGATGTATTATATCTAGGGTATTAGCTTACCCCAGATGTGACTGGCGCACATGTTCTTCAATGAGCGCAACGGTCGCTTTGATTTCCAAGCAGCCTGGCCAAGTGCACTTAAAGACCACTGCCGCATTCGCCTGCAAGTAAAAAGACGACAGTCGTTAATGATTATCGATAAGAACGATGTGTAGGAATGAACGGTCGGGCTAACGACAGATTTATATATCTAAGAGCACTTGACGAAAGGGACAGAGGATAACGGAGATGGCTACGATTTTGCCAATCCTGTTTTACGTCATTCTATGATGTACCAATCGGCGCGTTGTAATGCAACTCGCGCGTGGGCGCAAGTTGACGCAGGGCTGCTGTAACCAGAGTTGAATGGATGATAACCATCGACCACTCGTTCTCTAAAATGCCACGACCTTTCCTTGTGATTTATTTTATTGCATAAAATAAAATAACTGCTCTCTCTCTCTTCATTTTGTTATTGGAATTATTAAAATTGTAAACACTCTCTTTAACGTTATCTAGCTTACATTGTTGCATCGTTTATTTCGCTATATCATTATTGTACGCAAAACAGCTTTTTCAGCATATATCATAATGTTAATTTCCCTATATCGTTCCTCTTTGACATCTCGAATCTATATTTAATTTGTTTTTATATTTTAACCCTTGTAATCACATATTTTTGTTGCTCTGTTTATATCGGGTTATAATGTCTTGTCGCAGTTCTAGCTGCCTCAAAGTGCTTGAAAAAAATTTACAAAAATTTATATATATTCCTTGACATCCATGTAGAAAATGATTATGTACAACAAAAGTTAAAAAGTAAATTTTAAATATCTTTTTTATTGATTAAAGTCTTCGGAATATTCTATTGTTAAAATATTGATAGAGTCAAAATGACCCATATGTGATCCTTTATGGGTTAATCATCTTCAAAGGGAACTCTCGTTACGTGTTCGGACGATTGTGTGTGGACGGTGTGTGTCGTGTCACTAAACCATAAACAGCCAAGTAAGTCTTAAGACGGCCCTGCGTCCAAGTCACGCCAAGCCAAGCCGCCGAAGAGGAAAATCGATGCGCGCGGCAGCCTCGCCGCGCGCACGTTTCTTTGTTTACACCGGCCGGCCGGCGGCGCCGCACTGGTCACGTGGTATTGATCCAGGAGAGCGAGGAATACAAGTCCCCCTCGCGCGTGGACCACGCGGTATCCGACGATCGCGTGCCTTGAACGCGCGAAGGACAGCGATGCGCGGGGGATTGACATTTTCGAGCGCGAAAGACTCCGCGCGCATATCTGTGTAATCATTTTCTACCCACCTCCTATGATCATAGAACGCGATCGCACCCGGATCTCTTATTTTCGATAAAGGGATCAGCATAAAATCAATTGCATGCTCAGCAGCGACAGTTACAACTAAGCATAAATAGTTGATCGAAATATGTTACTTTTACAATGGGCATTTGAATCGATTGAATTTCGCTGAATTCGTATTTTGTATTTTTAGACATGTGCGAAAGTAATCTCTATACATATTTATTTATAATGTCTCAAAGACTGATTTCCTTCCCCGATTGTATGGATTGTGCTCTCGCGCGATAGCACATTGTCCATTGTTCAATCTAGTTAATGAATGCATGAATATTTACGAGTGACTTTACATTTGAGTCACATTTCGGAAATTGCGCGATCGCCTCGCTGAAATTCGCGCGACTTGACTTACGCGCTTCCTCCCCTCCCTAACCCCTTCATTTCCCATGCAGCATATCGGATGGAAAGATAGCGAGGGGGCTGATAAGTATCCGCGCGCGTATCGACGCGCGTTTAAAAAACGAGGCAAGACGCGATAAACGAGAACGCGAGTTGTTCGGCAAAAGAGGCAACTTAGCGAGTTTCAAGGGCCTCGATAGGTGCAGTGACATCAGCTCTGAAACGGGAATACACCGTATCGTGTACCGCGCGAGAGTATACCGGGTGACGCGGCGGCAAAAGGGCAAGCGAGCGAGAACGCGTGCGGGCGCGCGCGCGCGCGTCGATAAGAGCGCATATCGATATCACGCTTGACCAAAAAACGCGACTGATAGGTGAGAACGTTTTCGTGGTGGGAGGAGGTTCTAGCCTCGCGACGGCTAGTAAAAACCTCGGTAGGGTGACAGTGACATCATCTCCGAAACGATACACGCCGGGTACACGGCGCACGACGTGGCGCAGCCACTGCCGAGGTCACAGACCTTCTACGCCGGTCGACAGGCAATGCTCTCTCTCTCTCTTTCTCTCCCTTTGCCTTGCCCATGCCTCGGCAAGTTGGTTTGGCGTGCTCCGGAGAACTTCGCAGCAGAGTCCTTCCCCCTATTACTCCCTTTTCTCCCCTTTCCCCCTTTACGACCTTTAGAATACGACGGGGTAATTCCGATAGCATTAGTCTAGAGGGCACCATGCGTCCCAACGAGTATCTTTATGTGCGCGATAGCGGGTACTGATCTCAAAATCGGAGCACAGATCTATTTTCTCTCCCTTTCCGGATATTTTTTTTTATAAAAAATGTGTATAAAGATACATATTTTTTTTATATAGAAAATATTTTAAGCTACTTCTTTGTGGTGAAATCATGGACAAATTTATCAGCTATTAATCGCTCATTTGTGCGTTTTGAGCGAAAGAATTTCACTCTCGTTGCAATTCCGTATATTCATCCCATTATATCGATGAGCAATCATAATTCGCGCACACCTGTCGGTGCAAGCAAAGATGTCGTCAATTACCAAAGTCCCGTGTCTTGCATCCGGTGCACGTTTACCGATGTCCGCGAGCTGCAAATTCGCGCGTGTTCAACGTTGTTACGCGTTGTAGACGCAAAAATCGATTCCAAACTATACACGCTGCAACAGCTTGCTTTTTCGCGCGGCTCTCGTTTTCTCCGTATTCTAGCCGAGCTCTCTTGTCGAGCCATTGGCTACTGAGCAAAGATGCTCGCGGCAGAGCTATATTTTCCTATGTCGCTCCTATACCTTTCCTTTCCCACGATTACTGAGATTTTCACGCTAAGACTCTGTTCTTCATCTTAACTATCGTGGCAGATAAGAGACTCGTCGACTCTGATATATTAATCCGGTTGTTTAATATTATAGTATATAAAAACGCAGCTGGATAATACTATATAAACAAAAAATAAGTCGTATTTTTTACATCACACATATATACACTCTCTAATATTTAAATCTTTCATCTTTATTTTGACCTTATTTAAACAAAAAAAAAAATTGTTGGCGAATGTCAAAAATCGTTGCCATATCGTCTGCAAATAACGATATTCTCCATGTACCGTTTTGTGTACACATTTTGACGTCACTAGCTGCTGACTCCGCCGTCAGTCCCCATTTCAGGACCACGCGATGGGTTTCACGGACATAGGGATGTATCGTGCGGTGAGAGAGGAAGAGAGAGAGAGAGAGAGAAAGAAAGAGAACGCAAGAGAGAATGGGCGAATAAGATAGAGAGAAAGAGAAGCCAGAGTCACTGGAGAAAAGTGGGGGGCCCGGGTAACGCCCGGGAAACCAAAACAAACCGGACTTCTGTGTGTTGGCGCGTACGACGCGCGTCGATCCGTGGCGTGTGGTGAGGGTCGGACGTTGACCCTTCGTCGAACACACCGATGTCTCACGCACGGAGTATATACAGGGTATACGGAATGGCGGGAGAAAAATCTACGGGTTTGTTGTGGGATCTTCGTTGCGGCGGCGGCAACGACGATGACGATGACGATGACGATGGCTGTGGCGATGGCAGGCGGAGATGAAAGACGCCGTAATAAGGGGCAGAAAATTTCAGAATATAGCGTAAACGAGGACGCGCGATAGGGAGGAATCTGTCTCTCTCTTCTTCTAGAAGGAGGAGAGGGGAGGAGAGGGGATTGACCGCAGCGAAAGAAGCGGAGGAGCCACGTGTGATGCAGCAGGTACGATAAAGGCCGGTTGTGTGGCTCCGATGTCGAGTCGTCCAAGAATCGTGCACAATCTGTGCAAGGGTTTTTCGAGGATGGGGGGGGAGGGAGGAAATGCGTTTTATAGTGCAGAATACTTTATCAGGATGTATAAAAATGCGTTAAACTGTATAATCGTGATAACAAATTCATCGACGAACGCAAAATGCTTCCAGGGTATATTCGAAAAAATGTCGCGACAAAAATGGCATTGTTCGAAAGATTTCGGTAATCTAACGATCCACGTGATCTGTGTAACAACGACAAGGGAGAACAAAAGCCCGGCGTTTTCCCGTCGAACGACGCGATCGTAAAGTAGCGAGCTGGAAAAAAGCACGCTCAGCTGGGACACGTCGCAGCACGCGATTCGGTGCAATTTATAAGGAAGGACCGAGGTCGTCGACACAGGGGAGAGAGACGGAGAGAATCGTTTCAAATACTTGGAGGGAGGCGAGGAGAGGGTAGTAGGTATCCGTGACTCACAACGGAATTCTCTACCAGAGGATATTCGACGCATTTGCTACTTTTCGTTATATCCGGAAGAATGGAAAGCGCTGTTTACCCACATTAGGCCTATCGTTAAGCAACCTTCACTATCTACTTTCCTTTTTAAATATAAGTATATGTATAATCAAAATTAAGAAATATGTAATCTATCTACATTTATCTGCTTCTTTGATAGAGATAGTTACAAGAAACTTTGATATAGAATGCGTACAATATTTAGAACATGAGTGTCAAAGAATGAAATTTAATAATTTTGAACGATCCTAATTTTATATAATTATATATATGATTTTAAAATCGTTACTAATTAATAAAATCTATAAACAAAATCTGCTCTCAAATTTTTGTGCCAAAACAAATATATGTTTTTTTTTCACTTCACTTGAGACACAAAAGAGGAATCAATATTTGTATTTTTCATTCATTAAACGTGCGATTGAAATCGCGTCGCCCGCAGTTTCCGCCTCTTATCGATATTTACATTCCGCCGGTACGTGTTGCTTCTTTATATTTCTCTTTCTCCAAAGTATAATGGCATCCGGTAAGACTTTCGGCGCGAGCGGCGACATAGCCACCGTGATGTTGCAACCATTGAGAGAAGAGGTGAATACCAACATTGTTACTGCGTCGTAGCCACAAAGCAATCTCCATATCAAGCCCAAATTCACAAGATTTTCGCGAAAAAAAGCATCTCACCCCTAATTAATAGCATAACTTTCTTCAGCGATCTTCTTACGATCTCGGGGGTATTTCCAGACTCGTACGAAAATTTTCAACGCTGAATCTCGCGGTCGGCCATTGTGTGTTGGACTTATGAAGGTCAGCGTTGCGTCCGTCGCTGAGAAGGCTGCTAGGCGATGGTTGCTCGATGCTCACGAGCAGGAGAATCGTGCGACTGCGACGCGTGCGAGCGAGAAGAGGAAGAGAGACAAAGAGAAACGGGGAGACGAGGATAACGCGAACTTTGTTGAGAAGCGGCGGCGCAGGAGGAACAGCCGCGCCTGCGCAGATACGTTGTTTACGTCGCCGGTTTGCAGCATGGGATCCCGCGGCCCCCGCTGGCATCTTGTTAAAATGGTGGAGGACGCCCGTTCAGCGAGCCCTATATACATATATATACGTATATGAACGTAGAGAGCCGATGAGAGAAAATGAGAAGTGACGCCGAACGAGGACGATGCACTTTGCGAACCGAGATACCTTGAGCCTCTCTAGACTGTATCTCGATATACATATTTTTCAAAAGAATAATCATATAATATCGCGTGTCTTTTTTTTCTATGTTATTTCTATTCTTTTAAATTTGCGAGATTATTTCTATTTTAAATGTTCCGTATTTTTTTCGATATCTATCATATTTTGATGTACTTTAAGGGGCATACTCGTTTGAATTCTCGAAAAATGAGTGCATTTTCTAGATTTTTTTGCAGCGCAACGACTTGATAAACTTTTTATTTTTTTACGGTATTAATGCAATATTATTAAGTTAAAATAAATAAAAATTTTCAGCTTAAAAAAATTTTTTTTTTTTTGAGGTTATGCGAATATTTGCAGAGTTATATTTTCATGCATGGTGTGCATAAAAACTCGGGTTACGTTTGACGGATTGACTTTAAATTTTGCTTGCGAGTTCCTAATAAGATTCTGCATCGGTTAACGAAACCTTTTTTTAATCCAATTCCCCATTTTTTGTTATAAACAAAAAAAGATGGATTTTTTTTAACGGAACTTTTTTTCAACATGCCGCCATTCTTCTGTTTTTTAAAATTTTCAATAAACGCTTGGATAACAGATAGCTATTAATATGTTTAACAAAAAAAAACTTGTGTTTTTAATTTTGGATATGATAAACGAATGTTTTCATGCACATCATACAGCCACTTAAAATTGGAGGAGCTCTGCACATATTTGGATTCAATAAACGCTTGGATAACAGATAGCTGTTAATATGTTTAACAAAAAAAACTTGTGTTTTTGATTTTGGATATGATAAACGAATGTTTTCATGCACATCATACAGCCACTTAAAATTGGAGGAGCTCTGCACATATTTGGATAACCTTAAAAAAAATTTTTTTTAAGCTAAAAAATTATTTATGTTCTTAATAATGTTGTATTAATATCGTAAAAAAAAAAAATGCATCAAATCAGAATATTTTGCGCTGCAAAAAATCTAGAGAATGTACTCATTTTTCGAAGGTTCAAACGGGTATGCCCCCTTAATAAGATATTAAAAATTTTAACATATTATCAACGTCTCTGAAACCCATTGCAAAGTACGCACAAGTATCAGAAAAACTGCGAATCCTAGGAAAAACACAGTGAAAGGTAGAAAGTCGCGAGAGTGAAACACCTTACACGTGACAATTGTGAGAACAGTTGTAAGTGTGATTCGATGTCGCTCTCGTGCGTTTATACACTGACAATGAATAAAATTCACACGCTCACGAGATTCCCAGAATCTATCATTATTTGTATCTTGCATGACACGTGGCTTAAATGGCTTAATTAATAAATTGAAATAGTTCGGAGTAGTGTTACAGCGCTGATAATTTTGGATATGATAAACGAATGTTTTCATGCACATCATACAGCCACTTAAAATTGGAGGAGCTCTGCACATATTTGGATAACCTTAAAAAAAATTTTTTTTAAGCTAAAAAATTATTTATGTTCTTAATAATGTTGTATTAATACCGTAAAAAAAAATGCATCAAATCAGAATATTTTGCGCTGCAAAAAATCTAGAGAATGTACTCATTTTTCGAAGGTTCAAACGGGTATGCCCCCTTAATAAGATATTAAAAATTTTAACATATTATCAACGTCTCTGAAACCCAAAGTACGCACAAGTATCAGAAAAACTGCGAATCCTAGGAAAAACACAGTGAAAGGTAGAAAGTCGCGAGAGTGAAACACCTTACACGTGACAATTGTGAGAACAGTTGTAAGTGTGATTCGATGTCGCTCTCGTGCGTTTATACACTGACAATGAATAAAATTCACACGCTCACGAGATTCCCAGAATCTATCATTATTTGTATCTTGCATGACACGTGGCTTAAATGGCTTAATTAATAAATTGAAATAGTTCGGAGTAGTGTTACAGCGCTGATATGCATTAAACGTTTATCAAGCGAAATGCAAGTAGCCAAATCGCATTATCGCGTTTATATTCGTATGCTCGCGATTCAATTTATTGTTAGCGTATATAGAAAAAGAGAGATACATGAAAAAGGAAATTTCTATGACGAACAGAGATTTTTATGGGATACTTAAAATCCGATATCCCAAACCGCACGCGTTCAATTTCCTTTCTCGTTTTTTTTTTTTTCAAGACTGCATATCATCGTTTATGCACATTGTATTAAATACCGGCGCTCGTTAAGCAATAAACCAACCTTCGCGCCTCGTCTTCCCTGCCTACCTATCTCGAGATACAGCTACAGATGAAAACTGGTAGTACCGTTTGGATGCTGAAAATACGATTTAAGCATCGGCGACAACCGTCGTAATTAATCTTTAATTGCTATATAGTACATATTCGCCGTTAACAACTGTCGTTTCCGGCGCGAACAGATATCAAATAGTTTCTCAGTACAATACATGGAATATTAATATATAGAAACGTTGAAATTAACGGGATTCCTTTTCATTATACGAATATGAGCAATCCCCGATTATTAATCTTTTAAACTTTGCGCATTTCTGCGCAACGTTGATAATCGTTTGTTTTCTCATTCATACGCGATTTTATATTACTAGACATAAATTTTTCATATTTATTTTTATATTTTACTTGAAGAGAATTGTATTTTACAATAATTTTGTTATTGATTACTATTTCATATTTATTTTCTCTATTATAATGAATATAGGAATTAATGAAATTATTAAAATTTTATAATTTTTTTGCTTCCTCATAGAGGAAGCTTTGTTTTCACGACAAAATTTTTTTTCCAGTTTTTTATACCGATGTGTTTGGAATATTCCAAAACGATTCGAAAAATCATATGTTTAAAAAATGTCTGTATGTATATATATGTATGTATGTCCGGAATGTACATTGTACAACTTCTAACTTCCGCAATTTTTGAGATATCGGGCTAAATATCGGGTTAAATTTTTTTACATAAATAGAGTATTATTAAAGAATGGTTGGTATTGAATTTGATGAGAATCGGTGAAAGGGTTCATTTTTTATAAAATTTTGAATTTTTTGAGAAATGTTTGTATACACTCTAACTTTTGTAAATTTTTAGATATTGGGTTAAATTTTTTTACATAAATAGAGTATCATTAAAGAATAGTTAGTATTGAATTTGATGAGAATCGGTGAAAGAGTTCATTTTTTATAATCTTTTGATTTTTTTGAGAAATGTCTGTACTCCAACTTTCGCAAATTTTTAGATATCGGGTTAATTTTTTTTACATGAATAGAATATTATTAAAAGATGGTTGGTATTGAATTTAGTGAGGATAGGTGAAAGCTTCCTCTATGAGAAAGCTAAAATTGAAAAATTCGCTTGCTTTAAAGAACTTAAGCTTTGTGAGCGAAATAAAATGATGAAGAAGCAATGTGCATATTTCTAATTTGCATAATTTTCATTTTGTTAAAGAAAATCCGGAATGGGTTGACTATGAAAAAATTAAAAATAATAATTATATGATGTTGATTGTTGTATTATGCATTGCTGTGTCCAACATCAACGTTATGAAAATACGCGCCATTGTTTACGGGTTGACAGTATGTAATTCGTTCGCCAGCTGAGCTCGCGTTATGCTTTTAATATGCGTTGAATTAACGAGGGATTGAAGCTGTTACCGTTTACGAATTTTCGTGAACTTGCGTCATATCGATTGGCGCGGTTAAATAAATTATTTTTTTTTCAAGGATGACTACGCAGAGAGAAAGAGAAAAAGAGAAATATTTATTCGAGCATTCTCTTATCGGTGAGGCGGCAAAACGCGAATGCGTGTTGTTTCCAAACTCGACGGATGTTCCGATTCGACGCGTCGATCGTATCGGGCAGTAAAGTTCAATAACCGCCACAAGGTCACGCGGCTAATTTTATTGCGTAAAAAGAGAACCGGTGCTCGATGGCTAGCGAACTTTCGGTTCGTCAGATTATCGCTCTCATGTACGGTAAAAATGTCTACAAGTCGGATTGCAACGTGTGGTGATCAATATTGCCCGCCGTTTATTTTTTTTGGTCAAATCCAAAAAAACAATCAATTCTTTCCATCATAAATGGAAATATAACTTTAACTTTTCTTAGCCGATATCATAAAAATTTTATCGAGTTTTCGGTATATCGTAAAATTTATGTGAAAAATGAAATGAAACAAATTCAATAATTTTAGTACTAATTTATATGCTTAAGGCTACATTTTTTTATATCTTGCAATTACCTATAACATTGTTATAAAGACCAAAAGAGAGAGAGAGAGAGAGAGAGAGAGAGAAAGAGAGAACTACTATCATGTCAGACATATTTAATGCAAATCGGATTGATGCAACCAGATCTTATAAATTTTATTAGAAATTGGCAAAATCGTTTTTATGATAACGCGTGCCATTGAAATTTTGCGCAAAAAACAGTTAAATTTGATTCCACGCAGCAGAAAATCCAAGCACTTGAAAAAATAAGAAGAATGGATTTTGTGCGTGTCAATTCGCGCGATTATTTACTCAATGGCGAGTGTTAGCGTGTTTACGTCTACGAGAGATGATATTAATGGTCATGAAAATGCATGCGTATTTACGTCATGCGTGGAACAGGAAGGGGAGGGAGGAGATTAGGGATTTTAAAGACATGTTTGTTCCGAGCAAATTCAAATTTTTCGCGATTTAATTTCGCGATTAGACATCATCTTATTCTCATTGTGATTGCACGATAATACAGCAAATACATCTTTTTTTTTCTTATACCTTATTTTTATTACAAAGATATTCGTTCAAAAATCTTCGTTTATTCTATGCATTAAATTTAAGTTCTCTGTTCAATATGCTAATAAGTACATTAAATGTGTAGCAATTATAATTACAGATACTGTTCCAAGTGTTATCGTTTATACAATCTTTTTTTGCAGGCACGAAGTCGCAAATTGGATTGCACTGGAAATATGAAATCTATATACGACTTGTGTGCATATTCGGACTTCGTTCAGTTCGCGCTAATCAATGCAACGAAAACGCTTGCAAATCGTCATGTGTCATTCCTCTTTCACGTGATTTCGTTCGCGACACTCGCAATCGTCATTCATCTTCGTATCGACGCGCATTCGAGATTCGCTTGCGTTAGCAAACGAACGATTGTAAGAACGATGGCTCTCGCCTTCCGAAACCGCCGGGTTCACGTGTCCGACAACTGTTACATTCGTCATCATGCCGGTACTGCGGCAAAGTCAAGGTCGTTACTTTCGCGAATCTTTGCATAGAGGTTTGTGGGCGGGCACCGGACGAGTCCCAGTTGGTCGATCGGTTGTACCAGGATGAACAAAACGGCGAGGAGAGAGAACGAGAGATGCTACGGAGGGTAACCTTACCCTAGGGCAGGACTATCTGCTTTTGCATTCGATCGTGAATTATCGGACTTCTCCTATCTCCCTCTCTTTCTCTGTTTTCTTCTCTTACGTGCGGTTTATCATAAATCTCTTATTATTGACGAAACTCGTTATCTGTATAGATTTGTGCGTCCGAATCGTTGTCCAGCACGATTTTAAAAGCGTCTGGCATCTTATCTCTCTTGATAATTGGATTGCAATAAAAATATTTTTAATTCACTTATACATCAACTTCTCTGGTTCCGCTTCTTATCGTAATTAATTCGATGCAATTAATTTCCTTCTTTTATCCATTACACGGCCGCTTTTTTATTTCTCCGTAATATGTTTAATTATATTCTCATGGATCGCGTACAGTGCATTTCTAGTTGTTCTTACCTCGTTTTCATTTTCCGAAATTTTTTTATCCGCTTCTCAACATTGTATTATTATTTATTATAATTTTCAGACACAATCTCTCGTTATTCATTCCTAAGTTCTTTGGACGTCTAGGTCAATCCTTACATATATTCACTGAGTTATAAATCGCTTTGTGATTTTCAGCAAAACTTTCTTAGCAGGATAAAACTTATCTCCGTCTTTCTTGCGCGCTTTTACCTTCGATCGGTGAGCGGCTGCTGCTGCTGCTGCTCTTGCACGGCGCGACGAATCAGCTGGGCACGCACGAGCGGAGTACGAGCGAGCGAGCGCGCCCGCTTGAGCGTGACAACGCGATTGATTCTCGCCGGTACTGTCAACGGCCTTGCCATGCTGTAGACACACACCGGTTCTCCTCGACTTAGCCAAGTTGAGCAATAAAGTGGGCGCGGCCTGTCTTAGGACCAGTTTACAGTTACGTATTTCGCGCGCACATAGGAACGATGTATTCGCAATTCTTTTATCAGCGATCTCGATCGCGACGAAAACATGAGAAACGAAACGAACGCAAAAAGTTGATTCTTACATACTGTCGTTTGTGTCAGATCAACTGTGTCTACCGGGATCATGTCTTTATTGGCCTCTTTCTGCTGCTCTAAAAAGCTTCAGAAATTTTCCCACGTCATTTTTTACATATCTGTATAAATTTTCTCTCTTTCTCGCTTTCCGTCTCTCTCAGTTGTCTTATCTCTTGCGTTAAATCGTTTTGAAATCGATGCCTTTTATCAAGAAATTTCATAAAAAAACTACGCTCTCTCTGCTGCATGCGATAATAATTTTTGCAAATTATTATTGATGATTAAAATGGTACTGAAAACAGAATGATGTTGCGCATTTTATCGTTCGGTACTTTCATCGATCATATACGAACGCCGATTTTACTAGTGGGCTAGGGAATCATGAAGAGATAGATGACTTTCCAACTCGAGATCGATCCGAGAGAAAGTTACTTGCAGTCTACGCCGATGTCGAAACAGCTTATGTAAAACGTTATAGACACCCGACGAGAGCTTAGCCCAGGAATTAATCTCGCGATTCGTGTGCTTTCTCCGGCTTGAAGAAAAAAAGTCGAACTCTTTGGTAACGAAATAACGGTTGCGTAGGTTTTACATTTGCGGAAAAAAAAGAAGACGATAATCAGCGCGAGATATCGCGATAACGTTGCTATCGCGAGCATTAAATGGTCAAAGGTGTTTGTTTCGTTGCCGTATAATGTGTCGTCAAGGATCCAATGCAGGCTTATGACCGGCATCACGACACTCGATGATCGCTTCGACTACAACCCTTAAAGGCTTTAATTGCACAAGATACTTTCGCAGCTGGAGGTCAAGGTAGAGCGAGGACGGTCGATACACGAGGCATCCGCGCGTGCGCAGAACGCGTTTCGATACACGGTCAAGAGTATCGAAACATTTTTTTTTTCCAAGTCAAAGGCGACACGAAAACTCCTTGGTTCGTTTCAGCCACGAGATATTATGAAAATCTTAGGTAGAATAATTATCGAAAGCAAGGAAGATTGAAACTGGTCGAGATATTATCGCGCTCGCAATAAAATTCGCGTCACCTTGAATTTAAAATACATGTCGCACACCACGACAGAGACGTAGCTGTCACGAGCGTTTATTATTAGAGCGGGATGCCGCGCTAAACCGACGAGTATCATCGAGCAGATATTGCGAAACACCGTCGTCGACTACCCACGGCTATCTATCTGTGCATGGGAAAAGCAAAAATAACAGAAGCGTTAAGAGCTCGTCCGCACGTGTTATGTGATTCGATGAATGTATAAAAGAAACGTTGAAAAAATGCGTAACTACTCATATAAATATAAAATACGAAAAACTGAATAACCGTCGTTAAATTGGTGACGTGATTTTTTTATTAAAGCAGTAGTGAAACTTTAACCGAAAAACAAATATGACACCTCGTCTCGTGTCATGACCGTGCTCGACAAAGAGAAAAGGAAACTCCCCGCGTTGCCGGACCGGCGATGACGACAACGCGTCGATTTGGCGTGCGTAAAAAAAGGCAGTCAGGACCTAGGACAACGAGCGGCACAGCACGGTATCTCATCCCCACCGGCGGTGTGCCTGGTTACCAGCTGAAATTCGCGAACGCGCGTCCTTGACTCTCCTCCCAGCCGAAAAAAGTTCTAACAATGCGAGAGAGAAAGAGAGAGAGAGAGAGGGGAGAGGGACGGGGCGGAGGGCGAGCGAGTTTAACATTGACTGTAATAAAGAGCTCAACGCTCCAGACGTGACGTCACACGGCGTAGCAAGCTAAAATAATTGAGTGTCAATATTACCGTTATCATCAATGGTTTAATTCGACGATTTGAAGAAGCTGTTTTTTTTAAATATATATGTAATTAATTTTTTTTAATATACGTATGTATTACAGTCGTAATAAAATTCTTATATGCAATATATATAATTAATGATTGACGTAATATCATCTTATGAATTTAGATTTTAGCAATATTTAAATATTGATGGAGTACAAATTCGATGATCATCATACAAAAATTATATTACGCTATATTATTAGGATTAATATAATTATTATGTACATGTCATGTAGATATAAACAATTTTTGGCAAATTGTACATCTGTCACGATAGAGTAGTGCAGTTTGATTAAAAAAATTTTTTTTTTTTTTTTTTGCTTATCTATAAGATAAAAATAAAAATTCTTTCGCACTTTAGCACTATGTGACGTTATATGCAGAAAGTAGAAATAATCGAAAGACGTCATTATCGCGCGACGAAAAGAAGCCTCGTAGATGATATCAGCCTATTACTCGTGACGTCACAGTTGTCGAGCCGAGAATTTTATTATCAGTCGAGCCGTCAATCCCGTTTGCGAAACTCTCTTCGACACATGACGCACGACATACCTTCGTCGACGGCGAGTTCGGAACGCTCGTCGGCGGAATGACAATTTCGTCCTATCCATCTACCTAATGTGCACGTCCCTCCTAATGATCTCCGTGAACTATTTATACATGACCCGCGCTCGATACGAACGTAACCGGCACGACCGGTAACGGTATCTCGGGCGGATGGACAGACGGACGGTCGATTGTATATTTTCGCCAGCGTCACTACGACAGGTATATACGTTGTCGTAAGGAATCCGAGGAATCGTGCGGGGAATTCCTAAGTTTCACGAGCTGCGTGACACACACACACACACACACACAGAGTTGCTCGGAGGATTATCTCATCGTACGGGCAAGAACTTCCGACATGTAACGCTACAATTGCAATTTCTGTCTCCGTGCGACATGTCAGGTATAATAAGACCCCATCCCAAATTGTGTGCACGATTTCTCTTTGTCTTCGTATGCGAGATATTAAACTTCCCAGTGAGCTAGTCGTTCCTTCCAAAGGAAGAATGTCAACTTGGCTTATTGAAATCGCGAATAATAGAAAATAGTCCTAATTAATTAATAATAAAAGTTAATTAATTAATAATAAAGTTTAAATGTGAAAATAAAAATGTATCTTTCATCTCTCTCTAACTTTTATGTTTTTAATATGATAGAGTTATATATATGTATACATATAATCTCTCTCTGGAAATAAGAATATATTTCAAGTTGTTTAAGAGCTATAAAGAACAACGATCGATATTCGAAGTTCGATCCATATTCATAATGCGCGCCGATAAATTTGGTAATAAGACCTGCTGAATTGATTAAATGAAAACTGGTATCGAAAAGTAGCTGTCCTTTCTCATTCAACCTGATAGGTTCTCCTATTGCTTGGCTGGTCGGAGGGAAGGGTGCCGTTCTCCAGTTATCCAATGACTGCCACGTCAAACCTTACAAGGTCATCGAGGCGGTAGTCGCTAATAATAAGGCTACTCTTAAAACTGTATACGCGATGCAGCTTTTCGAAGAATAATTTATACGTTGTTTCTTGATTTTGTCTTCTCTATTTCTGTGTTTTTAAGCGGAATGTTCCGATATTATTTCTAATCGAAAATTTCTAACGAAATTGTAGAATGTGCCAAATTCAATGTCAAAGGCATTTCTCGAAATTTAAATGTCGGTAAAAATGTCCGACTGCGATTTTACGAATTTAACTGAGGGATTTGACTTTATTTTTTATCCATTTATCTAAATATTTAATATCTTAAATACATACATGTTAAAAAGCAACATCATTAAATATATGCGAACTAGTTTCTATTCTTTAATAAATAGAGTTTAATTCATCAACATTATGAAAAAAGGATAGCTGAATATAGCTTATATCGAACAGATAAAAAAAGACTACATGTATTAACTGTACAATAGCAGCAAAAAACTGTCAAAATTAAAAAAAATATATTTCTTATGTTTAGACTGTTTGAAAATCAAATAAATAAATTCGGATTATAAAAAGAATTAAAGTATCACAAATTAATATGGTTTTTAACGTCTTCGTAAAAAAAAATAATTGTAATTATTATTTTTCCTAATTTATGACAAAAACTTTTGATCGTGAATACTCCCTGAAATCAATTGTAAAAAACAAAAAAAAACGAGTAATTTGTAGAAAGAGAGAGAGAGAGAGATAATATTTTTTTACAATTTTTAGTAAATAACTTTTAAATGAGTAAATGGATCTAAATCAAATTCTGCACAAATATTTGTTAGAGTTTTCTTAATATACGTGAAAATTTTTATTTCGTTGGCAATTATTTTTCCTTGTCAAATTTGTCAATAAGTGCTACGATACGCGATTTTCCATAAGAATCAATATAGTAGTAACGTTAAATTTAAATAATTTCCAAACCGTTAAAAGAATTGTGCTCAGGTTTTGCACAGATACTCAGAAGAAATAGTAGAACAATGTACGAAATTTTTATGCTTTTGTCAACGTTTTGACATATGACACATACATCCTTAAATTTCAATGCAAGCCAAACATACATAAGGCTGAAGAAAATTACGATAATTTGTCATATTTCGAGAAAACAATCAATTACGCGAGAATTTATATTGGCGAGAATTAATAGCGATACGGACAAAGAGAAGAGGAAAGACAACGAGTATTTCCTATACGTAACGTAATGTCGGTGTCATGGTCGCTGACTTATATCATGCGATGCCTATGCGCAATCACGCGAATGAAATCATTTTGTTTGACATTTTGTTATAAAAACATTTACAACTGATAGCGGGGCGAAGTAGCGACAGGTTCGGATGAAGCGATAAAACTTCCTTGACGGCATGAAATCACTGAATCGAATTATTATATTATTTCCTGAAAAGAGACGTTGGAGAAGAGTTCTGATTTTCGAATTTGCATTACTAGAAAATAAATAAACCGGGAATCTATATACGTGAATGTGAGGTTCTTTGAATTTTATCAAAGCAACGTCTCCTATCCAACGCGGTATAATATTCGCTATCGGAAATCATGTAATTAGAAATCGTATTGCCAAGCGACCTTGACTCTGCACGCGCGGCAGATTATATCTGTAATCTGTGCAGCACAAGCGGGATATAGCGTATATGTGTGAGAATTTGTTTCTAACACTCGATAGATATTTCAAAAATGTTTACAAGTCCATGTTGCTAACACAATTCCGAATCGAGAGGTCTTTATCGGGGAGTGTAATTTTTTCGTATTGTAGAATTACTTTCGCGAATATATGATCTTCCGCGAAATTAAAATTTAATCACATCTTGACGACGGAGAGCCGCTCACCTATTACGCTTACGTCTGTCCGTTTCCGGGGCGAGCATTTAAAATACGAGCGAGGAAATGATACGGAAGGGTATACGATTACGTTGCTCAGTAAGACCGGATCCTCCTTGAGCCGCGGTTGTTGCCGGGCGCGCGGAAATATGTATGGCGAGCATTACACGGCTAACGTCAAGTTTACGCAACGCGTATTACGTAAGATGGACGAACGTGTCAGAATACGACCCGGCGGCCCGGAACCCCGCGGGAGCTTGCACGCAAATGTCGGCACTTAATCGGCAGTTGAATCGATGCATCCGATCGCCGATGGGAACTTTTCAAGTTCAGATCGTATGCTTCATACGTCTTCTCTCGAATAATTTGCACATCGATCGAGATATGCGCGCATAATGTGATACAAAGAGATTTACATATGCATAAATTATATAAGTAATTATATAAGCAGAAGGAAACAAAAAGGCAAAATATTAAAATAATACAAACAAGAAGACAGAAAAATAAGAGCCAAAAAATGTTTTAAGATTTCTAGTTATTCGGGATAAAAAAAAAAGGAAAAACCTAGTAAATCCATTTTTTTTAAATAAATGCGTAATATGAAATTATTCTTGTGTTCAATGAATAATAATAATCAACGCAGAAGTCTTTCTTTTAGATATGTATAGTCAATAAAAACAATAATTGGATAAAGATTATTTTCCGGAAGAGATCTTTCGAGAAACAAAAAAAAAAAATGAAAGGAAAGAATTCTTTCTTGCAAGCAAGAATTTGCTGAACATTAAAAATTTGAAACATTTGTATTATTCACTTCTTCAGTGAAATAAAGTAAAATATCTGATGAAATTTCTGGATGTTTTCTCGCGCATGCTTGTGAAAGCGGACTCGTTCAATTTCTCGCATCTTTAGTCGATCTAGATTTATGCCGCGATCATTGCCAGTACGTCCTTTTTAAATTCTACAGCAAGAGCTGTATTTGGAACTGAAATATAATCTCTGGCACCGTCACAGGAACGGTACATTGCGTATCATAACTGCTCGAGTAGCTGAAAGCCACTGCTCCGAAGTGCGAGCGATAATCGCGGAAACTTCGCCGACAGTATCGTAGTAGGAAGATCTACATCCCGATCACCAGACGGTATGACGACCGTCCGAACATCAAAGCCGACGGTCAAGGTCCGCCATTGGGATGATGCTCGTGCTGACTCGTGCATTTAACCGGCAGAACGTCGGTTAGAAAAGCGGTAGCACGCGGAACTAGAAATAAATCTTCCGTGCGTTCCACACAATTCAACACACACACACACACACACACACACACACACACACACACACACACACACACACACACACACGCAGATTCATAGACACATACATCACCGACAGTTGCACACCAATATTATTTCGCGCGCGTGCAGTCAGGGCCACGGTGACCTTAACTACCTTCCTCCGCACCTCTAGCCCCCCCTTTTCCTCGTTGTTGCCCTCCGCGCCTCGCCCCCTCAGCCAGCGAGTTATGCCGCATTCGAGGGCAACGGGGAGCGCGGACAGGGGAACGGGCACGTGCCGTTCGTGGTGACGTCACGTGCTGTGCACTGCGACGCGATGCACCAACGGCGCCGGTCCTCGCCGGCGCTGTCGCTCCGAGATCTAGGTCCATGTGCAGGCGCGAACGAGGATATATATTCTGGCGCGTGCGCGACGTTTTTTAATGGAATTTGCCTCGTGTCGATTACAAGAGATCGTCGCCGTGTTTAAAGGTTCACTTAGGAAAAAAGAAAGGATAATTTCGACAAAATAATTTCAACAAATGTCAGGGCGCATAAATGTCTATAGATCTTCGAGAAACTGCATATTTGCTTCGATTCGAACGTTGTATCATAATTTCTAGGATAACGATCGAATACAAGTCGTCTCGTTTATTTCATCTTTTTTTTTTTTTTTTTTTTTTTTTTTAAGGGGGTTCCATTAGATTAAAATGTTACCATTACAACTGATTCTTAAAACCGACTGTTTTTTTCTTAAAGGGAGTTCAATTTATAGATTTCAAAAAAATATTGTGATATGATAAGTAGCTGTCTGTTTAAATTTGGATTACAATTTCAAGTTAGGTCGTCTTCAAGGAAGCTGTCATCTGACATTCAATTGAAAAAAGAAACTTGTTTCGGTATGGCTCAGAAATGCAAGTACATATGTCATATTCTAGCGCGTGCACGATCTTTCGATAAGACTTCATTCATATTGATTTCGATCTTCATTTTTGACAATTTACTCGGAGGATTAATAAAGATACGCATGAACGCGATGTAACCGGTTAGTTTACAAAATTCAATAATCGAGCAATAATTTAAGGAGCAAATCGAGTTTTATCAAAGTGGCATCTCTGATTATTTAATCTGTGTGCATATATACAGATCTTCATTAAAAAAATATTATCCTACAATTATCCTCAACTAAATAGCTTTTTGAAAATCGCCATAATCCTCGGCAAATTCTGTCGAAGCGTGGTTTCAACATTCGATAGAAACGTTATAACTGCGCGTGATAGAGACAAAGGAAATCTTCATCCGCCCCGACATGCAACCGATACTCTCGTCAATCTATTCGCGCAGCTACGGCACTGTACACGTGGATATGCATATGTGCACGCCTGCGCGTGCGCGGGGGGAGGGGAGGGGACGATCGGAGTTCTAACGCAGTCGTTTCACAATACAATACACTCGGCTAGGACTTCCTGGCAGCACTTTCTCTCTCTCTCTCTCTCTCTCCCCCTCTCTTCTCTGTCTAGCGGGATCATCGTTCACGGATATGATAAGGAACGGTGCATCGTCTCTTTCCTATCTCGATCGAGTGACCTTTCGCGATAACGAGTATTAGACGATGAGAGAATCTGAGGAATGACACCGACGACCTTGGACGCCGTATGTTCGCAGAGGATATCCTTGAGCCGGTCAATTGGGTCAGGTGCGCGGATACGCACAGGGTGACCATCTCTCTTTCGCGTGCGATTCGAATAATGGGGGAGGAAACTGGGACATTTCTCGGATTTCGAAAGGAGGGCGAAATGTTTACATATTTTTCATTTATCTTATCGGGATGGCCCTACGATATTTCTTTTTTTTTTTTCTTTTTTTTGATTACTCGCTGAGCGTATTATATTAATGCAATGATAAGGCATTGTAAATAGCGATATTCGACTTTAAAATTTTAATGAAGCAAAATGATGAATGAATTATGATCTTTTTAATACCGTATACGAAACGAGGACAAACTACAACAAACAAGAATACCAAAAATATGCGAGAATGTCCGAGGAAGTTGGTCACATATACGTTCCAAGTACATTCGTGTTCGTATGTGTTGCCACGAGTGAAAGTTGAAACCGCGCAAAATATACGCCGAATCTGATTGATGATACTATCGTCTTCGCGTCCAGAATCGCGGATGACGTGCGTATTCGTTTCTGACGACATTACTGACTCCGATTGAGTCGAGATGAATGACTTTAAGCGGTCGCCGCGCTCGCAAGCGTCGGTGAAAGTAGGAACCTTCGAGTAAACTGGGTTACGAATAATATTGATCTGCGAGGAGTGGTAGAGTAGCGGTGGTGGTAGTAGGCGATAGTAGTAGAGTCGGGTCGGGTTTTACACGCAGAGACCGATCGCTTGTTCCGTCAACGGGTGCTTTCGATAACGAAGGTTTCCCCGTGAATTACACCCGCATGAATGATGTCGATCGCGAGTGGCTTCCACTTCCTTTTCAACCGATGTTTTTCCGCGTTTCTTTTCCATCGATTTCCAAATATCAATAGTTGCTACATTTTGAGATAATTTCGAGGAAAAAGTCTAATCTTGTTTTTGTTACGGTTGACACATAAGATTGCTTATCTCTACTTACTGTTACGATTCAGATAACAGATGTAATAACAAGAAAATATTTCGAATGCAATTTGTATCGTAAGATGATTTAATTTCAAAATAAATCATATAAACGAAGAGCACTAATGGCCTTTGCCATTATTAAAATAAAACAAATTTGATAGTTTTATTATGTAGATATAAAAATGCAATAATAAATATATTTATCCAATGGAGAGAGTGTTCCTATGACCCACCAAGCTCCCGTCGATATTCACGGAATTGCAGAAAATAACCCGATATTATAGAGTTAAAGAAAGGAACGGGGCCGGCAATTTTGCACCTGTGCGACATTTCCAGCGTACAGGTCTCCTCCGATTATAGACATAAGAATGGAAATCGAAACTTACCTGTTCGCTTTCGAAAGTCGCGCAAGCGCCTGGTTCCGTCTCGATCGGGTCCTGGTTTACTTTCGCTCGAATCTGAAAAAAAGGTCAGAAAGCGGAGAGTTTAGCGCGGCGTTTTAGCGAGTCGGTTCCGTAATATACGTATACCTTCCGCCACGCTCCCTTTCAGCGGCTATTTTCGGGGGACCGCCATCGCAGGCGGGGAGCCGCGATTTTACCCGCATGCGAGCGTCCGAAAGCGGCAGGCGAAGGAACGTTCGCGCGGGGCCGCCGAGTACCTAAGATTAGCGCGGGGCGATAATACCTCAAGGTCCGACTTGTTAGCCGTCTTACGAAATACCAAAAAATCCAACGCGCGTGTTTACATCCTTGGCTCGGCCGGCGCGCTTATGTCATCATCGCGCGCGCGGGCTTGGCTCGCGCGACGAAGAAGCTCGCCTGCATCCCTGACCGGTCAGGGCCGTCACTGTCAGCATACGCAACATATCGCTAGCGCGATACACATCCGAAGGGGTATCATAGAGATCTTATAGAAATGTCTTTTCCCTCTCTCTTTTTTTTTGTTCTCGCGTACCAATATGTCAAAAGTGTGAAAAAAATATCCCATCCCTTATATAATGTATAAAATTGTCATTTTTTTTTCCATTTGTTTCGCATTCAAAGATTATTTACGGATTCAAGTAGATTAATCTGATACTCATTCCAGAAGACATTTACTCGGAAAATCTTGAGAATGAGAAAATATTATTATAGTGATTATAAAAATGTGAAATATAATAATAATAATAATAATAATAATAATATAATAATTCAAATTAATTACTTTTCTACATATATATGTATATATATACAAGGTGTTAAAACATTAGACCGACAAATTTTGAAGGGAAATAGAGGACTTCAAAATAAACATTTTCGTTAATAATATTTTTCTCTACGACGTTTCGTTTTGGTTTTATATTATATTCAAACTTTCAATAAAGCAGAGGTCTTTGACAAGTTGCATGTAATTTGTTTATCCTTATGAAGTGATACACTCGGATAGAATTGACTTGATATGCATCTTATTTATAGAACAACTTGTAATGAACAAACAGCACAGAACAATATGAATATTTCAACGATGCCATTTTTATATTGAAGTTAATGGAGGAATTTTTGAGCATTTCACTGTCAAAAAAGAATCACTTTCGTGTATTTGTTCCGTTTTTGTTCAAGATAAAAATATAATTTGTTTTTTCCACTTATATGTTTGTTTATTGAAGTCACAAAACTCTTATTTTATACCCTGTAGTATTAAAACAAAACGTCGTAGAGAAAAATATTATTAACAAAAAATGTTTCTGTTAAAGTCCTTTATTTCCCTTCAAAATTTGTCGGTCTAATTTTTTAACACCCTGTATATATATATATATAACTTATATTAATTTTTTAATAGAAATATGTTCTAAATTTGAGTTCTAGCTCGTCGTTCGCAGCTTTTTATTATTGTAAAATTGCGTTATCAGCTGTTGCTTCTAAAATGGAAATCATTGATACAATACCGGAGATATTACGCTATATAATGCCTATATAATGTCTTTGTGATGCCGTTAAACACGCGAGAACGATCTCTAATAAAAATTTTCAATGCTTATTTATGAGATTTTTTTTTCGTAAAATAAGATATATTTTTTCCCCATCAAAAGATATATAATTTATAGATTAAAATTTAAACTTACTCATGAGTTCCCTGCATGTAAGAAATACGAGAGAACTCCGGGGAAGAGAATCCAATATAAGCCAAGATCGAACGATATACGCATGCAAGGTCCACCCTGATGCCCCACGCCGACGTCTTACGCAATAGAGTTATCGTTGACTTTAATTAAGCTATTACGTACTAGTACTACTACACGAACACGGAAAGAATTAATCACGGAGACACAAACGTGCGGCGTCTCGAAGGCCATTCGATTTTTATCACGGCGAACTTGTATTCTCATCGCCAAGGTCGCTTCGACATGCAATTTTAATGTAGACAAGCTTCAAGGAAATCATATTTAACATTGCTAATGTAAAGGTACTAACAAAAACATTTTTATCAATGCGCGCGTCGAAATTCACAGCTTTATCATTTAGAAAATCTCGAAGTTACTCGACGTTCATGTTCAAGTCACGAAATGACAACATTTGACTTAAATCGAGATGTAACATTCGAATATCCGGACTAGTAGGTTATTAGAACTCGTAGCGAAAATTCTATGAAGAAATATGAGCAACGATACCGATGGTTAGTCAAGTTCTACAAAATCATTTGTCTTCGTCTATACAGACTTGGCAAACTGAATTGGGCGAGCGTTGACGCAAGAGTATACATTATTCACGGAGGTTAAGGTTAATGAAGACTCTCGAAGACGGCGGACGAGGGCAACTCGCTACTAGAAGTAGCGCGAACACGCGACTCTGGAAACTCGTCTTAAAGGTCAGCGGTAGCGCGTTGACAAAGAGAGATACCGGAAATCGCTGACACTTTACAGCATTGCCAAGTAAATACGGTGATACGCAATGTGTTAATTGGCTATGACACGAGGAATTCTTTCATAGAGTTTCCCCGACGAATTTTTGTCGGACCCCCGGATATTCCTTCAGGCCATTATCCGATTAGCACATCCAAATCTTTTGTGCGACAAGCGAAATATTGACAAAAGTGTACGCCGCCGAATCTCGTCGCCCTCGTCCCGTCCGAATAAGGAGGAGGTGAACGAACATCGGAAAAAGGTTACTCACCTTTTTACGTGGGTGCTGCTCCTCGATGTAGTCGGGCACTATTCCCTCGTCTAACGTGGACGAGCCGGGAGTGCTGCTCGACGATGAGCCGGACGCGTTGTAAGGATAGTGGGGTTGATTGTGCGAGGGATGCGAGGTCGCCGGACACGGTGAACTCCTAGTCGGTACACCCTCCTCGCTGAGGGGCGGACTGGGGGTACCGCTTCGCCAGGAAGCCCCGCTGCTGCTACTGCTGTTTGACATACCGCCGACGCCGGGCGAACCGGCGACCATACTACCACCTCCGCCTCCACGACTCCCCCAGGAACCTGTCGCGGATCGCATTCCCTTTAGATTCATTTCTGTCTAGCCAATTATCGAGCAAGCTCGATAAAATTCAATGATTTGCGGTTATAGAATAAATTTATTTATAAACGAGATGTATAACGACGTAAATAAATGATTCAATCGAGACGATTATATTCCAACTATTTTTAAAAAATATTTTATTATTTTATAATGATAATTAATAACAATGGCTAAAAAAAAATAATTAAAACAATGAATATACATGATACATATTATTGCAGAAATGAGAGAAAAGGAATTGAAGATATCAAATGACGAGAAAAATTTATTTTGCTTTTCGATATATTTTGCGAATGATAGAAAACGAATTAGGATACAGTACCATCATTGTATTGGCAGTGAAGTGGCGGGGGATTGTGAGGACTGTGAGGCGAACACGAGAGTGACATAAGGACCAGGGCCGCGGCGCATTCGTCCATGCAATCACCGCGTTCGTTGGTGCGACAACCCTCACGTCCGCAGAGCACCCTCTCGCCCCAACCGCTGTACATCCGTTCGGAATCATTGTTCGAGCTCGGCCGTCGTTTCCTGGATCTGAAATATACATTACCGCACACTATAGTTCCGCTACGTCGTGTAACACATAAGCGTGTATATTCATAAGCGTTGCATCGCTTATTTTTAAATTAAACTTTCTATTATCCTAACTTGTGTAAAATTTATTGGGCGCTATATAAATATTAATTAATATTTATTCGCACAATATTTTCACGACAACAATTCTTAAAATTTCATTTCGACTGATTAAGATTATTCAAACTCTTCCGCGAAACATATACGTTCTGAAAACGGATATCTGGCGATAATCCTCGTTAATATTGCTTCTTCAGTGGAAATAATTAATTTTAGAAACTTTTTCAAAGAGAAACGGCGCATTTATATTTTATCAATCTTGCTCGAGGATAACAACGATTTAAATAGTGACACGGTTGTGAAAGGATATATTGTTGCAAATTGGGCCCAGAGTAATTTTTACTAAGAATCGTTAAATAACAGCATAGTGGATATAATCGACGCCAAAGTTACGCGCGTTTCTGAAATAACGTTTTCCTGAAACCGCACGAAATGACACATCGTGTATCTCCGTCTTTCACTTTTTCACTCCGGATGCGACCAATGATGTGGTACAGTGATATACCCGGTAGCGTAGTTATAATCGATAGTCACTTTTCCAGGAAAGACTATAGATTCCCGCGTTAATACTGCACGTGGAGTATGTATCTACGTTCGTATGTAGGTACTTGTACTACGGATTGATGTCTACTATTTTCCTCTATATTATCACGAGTTTTTTTTCCAACCGGACAAAAAGTGACAAACATAAATATGAATCATATGACAAACATAAATATGTATCCGACATAAATCATCAGGAAATATAAAGTAACGCGTATCACGTATGTTTCAATCTTTTCCAAGAAAAGATCAATTTATTAGAAAATTAAGTGACTATCGTGCGTTATAATATATTGAGGTATATCGAGAAGTAAAAAACAAATAGAGAATAAATATATCAATTGCATATGTATTAAATAAAAGTAGCATGTTTTTTAATGGCAACTTGTCTCATCCATATAAAAACCTGAGCTTACGACTTAAAATTACACAGATGGTTTCTATGATCGAGTTTCCGCTAATTTCGACAAGAACCGTTCCTTTCCCGAGTACGTAAGGCAATGCATAAAGATATCCTTATCTCGCGATCCCTCGCTTGGCTGGCGGTGCAGTTTCCGTGATGATATCTCAAGCACGGCTAGAAGAATAGAGCGGTTATCCCGGAGGGAGAAGGTGTCGGGTCCTCTCGGACCTATATCGTGCAAAGGACAAAAACGCCAGAGAGAGAGAGAGAGAGAGAGAGAGAGAGAGAGCGTAGAAACGACGACGTAGTCAAGGCCGTCGCTAAGCGTGTTCCACTTCCGGAGTACATCGAGAGTCGAAAGTGAAACATAGAACGCCGGCCGGCATAAGGAATGACGCACGTACCAGCCGGTGTTTCGAAAGCAACACCTCTCGAACGCGCACACTTCGCGGCTGTCCCGTTTCTCGTGTACCGATCCGTTATATGCGTTGCGCCACTTGGCGAGAAGATTTGAGTCGATTCGGGGCTGATAATAGCCGAGATCCGTCAAGACGAATTCTCTTCCCAAGTATCGCGAAAATCAAACACCGTACACCTCGTTTTTCCATCCGCTTGGAAATTCCAAACTCTACTTCTCGTCCTGACGGTATTCCCATTTCATCGACTTTCTCGGTTTTCTAAAACTACGGTAAACCTGATACGCACGTACTATCGTTGCTCGCTAATTGCGAGATTACGATCGACTTATGATTACCGCGCGGAAGTAACGAATTCAAGAGTTTAATTAAAACGGCGTAGATCGCTCGATCTACGAGGAGAAACGAGACGAAACCGTTTGGAGTCGAAGCTGTACCGTTAACTGGTACGCGTGAATTATACCGCTTGTACGGCTTGAGGGATCGAGCATGCGGAGATAATCGGCACGGCGGGTAATTAAAAAGAAACGGGAATATTTCTCTACGCGAGGAAATCCGTCTGAGAGTATCTCTTGTCAGTCGAGAATAAAAAGTAACGCGTCAAAAATCGCGTCGTTTACCGCTCATTGTCGAACGTTCCATCCATCACTGTTCATCGATTCGATTATTTATGATTTTGATCAAATAAATTTAATTTTTACACCTGTTTGATTTTAATTAAATAAATTTGGTTTTTTTACAAGTATCTACAAAATAATCTGATAACATTGTTCAATACCAAATTTGCTTTAAGTTTTATCAAGTCATTTTTGGTAGATTTTTTAGCGCTGATTACGAATCTGGCTATAAAAATGGCGTATCACGTCAAGTTTTTGAGAAAACCTCAGTTAAAGTTGTTAAAATAGGCGTTTTTGATACTTTTGTGTGAGTTTTATTTTTCGATGGAGAGAGACGTGTTCCAGAAAGCAGCGACAGCTCAAAATAAAGTTCAAGACTTATACTTTATGATAAAAATGCCAAAAGTCTCAGGCAGGATAGGTTTTCCTAAAAAAAGTGGTCAAAACATAAAAAACATCTACCGCAGTATCTTCCAATCATACATCTCCAATTGTCCGTTACTAAAATTTTTTAAAAAATTATTCTAATCATGGAAGCCGATATGTATATGTTTGCCTGGTCACTCATCACTCATCACGTATTGAAGTTTCAAAATTAAAAATGAAGGATCCAAAATGGCGGATCAAATTTTTGAAAAATCATTCAAATCATGGAAGTAGGTATGTGTAGGTTTTTGTATTCGCTATCATTTAGGTAAATAAGAACCAAATTAAAGTTTTTGGCATTAGTATTTTAGTAACGGACAATTGGAGACGTATGACTGAGAGACACTGCGAAATAATGTTTCTTACGTTTCGATCACACACTTTTTTCAGAAAAATTTTTCCTGCCTGGTATTTCTGGCATTTTTATTATAAAGTATAAGTCTCAGCTTTATTTTGAGCCGTCGCTATTTTCTGGAGCACGTCCCATCGAATGATATATCTCACGCAAAAGTATAAAAAATGCCTATTTTAGCAACTTCGACTGAGGTTTTTTCAGAAACTTGACGTGATACCTCATTTTTACGAGCAGATTCATAATCAGCGCTAAAAATCTACCAGAAATGACTTGAAAGAACTTAAGATAAAAAAAAAAGGTTTTATTTTGTCGACTAGTGTAATTGAAAACAAATCAAACAGACTTGAATTTTGGACAAAACAGTAGGGTTAACTTTCTCGAGATTCTAAATAAAGAGAAGCATATGTGGATATGCAGCGCTGAATATTTTCAGCGAATTGACATTGAAAATTAGCATGTAAAATATAGTGCGCACGCCTACCAGCCGATTCGCATATGTCTGTGTACACCGTGTCACCGCGTATTATATAATACCAATTGTATTCATGATATACCAGGTAACATTAATTATTAAGCAGTAACAGCTTCGAAACACAGAGAAAAAAGAAGTTGTACATCAGTTGTGAATGCATAATATGAGCGACTGAATATTGTCTGAAAAGAAATCATATAACGCTCATCCATCAATAAAGAGACGGATCCATCGAGATATGTATGTTTTCGCTCGTAGTCGCGATACCGGAAGTTTCTCGACCGAGTTTCGCAGAATTTTACAACGAAAAGGAAAGTAAATTACCTCGTTACGGTCGCTTTTACTCATTAAGTCTCTTTCGTACACGGATTTCTTTTATGAATTAACCAAAATGTTCAAAGTGGATAGTTGCATGGGAAAGGAAAAGAGGGGAAGGGGGAGGGGAGAGAGAGAGAAAGGGAAGAGTATCTTTTCAAGTATCGCGTGCAAATTACAGGTGATCCGGCGACAGAAAAAAATTGGGCCGTGAGAATCGAGGTTTCGGTCAAACCTTTCCTTTCCTTTCCTTTCTTTTTTTTTCTGCTTGCATTGTCGAGTATTGACATAATGTTGCTCGACGGGCATAATAGTCGCGACTTATAAGTTAATTATTATGTCCACGAGCAATTGTTCTTTGCGTTTCGTTGTATATTGAACGTACGATAACAGACGCGTTTCTATTACGATTTCGATCAAAATTGATTTCACATGTCAAAAGCACCGAAACGTCAATCAGATTGACAAAAATAAAATTTTTTTTTTTTAGTTAGCTAATAAACTTTTATATTTTTCTGTTCATATTTAGGCATATAGTCAACGTTCATAAATTCATAAAATAATTAAAAGTAAATATTATATTTTTAATTTATTTTTATAATTTTCGTATACGTCAGGTCTCATGATCGCTAGAAAGTCTTAAGGAGAATACGTAGCATTCCTCGTTGAATGGATCCGTTTATCTGCGGTGCGTATCGCGGCAGCAGCGAAGCGAATGCTGTAAATATTGACGCGCAGGTATAGAGCCTGCAAAAGCGAAGTGACCATAAAGCCATTAGTGGGAACGACTTCATGGCGAAGCGTTATCCGCTACGCGGCCACGCCGATACATATCGCAAACCTTCTGACAAGTCAATCGAGCTCGTTGGTGGAAATCGCAAAATGGTACCACGCGTCTGCATAGTGACGTTACACGATGCTATTATCGTCGTGACATAACGTTACGCAACGCGATCAGTTGGAGGACGAGCGCGTGAGTTATCCGCCGTGATAATTTTTTTTCTTTTTTTTCGAGCTATCGAGTGAACGCAGACCGAGCTACCGCGAATCGGTATCTCATTAAAGATGTCCGCTCTTTCTCTATAGCATAGCGCAAAAAGCTTAACGGTTCTTCGACAACGAGCGCGGTTCGTATCCGCATCCGAGTTCACGGTCGGGAAAAGACCGGCAAAACTTTCTTCATCCTCATCTAAGCGCGTAATTCAAAGATATTGCTGACGTAAATACGGGAAGCGATCCTCGCTTTTTCAAATACAATTTTTCACACGAGAGATCGAAGATAAAGACGCGTGACGGACGTTCGACGCAACGCGCAAACGATCGATCCGGGGCAACGCGAGCCTTCGCGAGGAAATGCAGCTCGTGGATCCGGGACACGTTATATAGGTCGGGAAGCTTGTTGATCCGTATTCGCGGTGCAGCATCCCCCCCGCGGGGTAATTGGGTCGCTGAATGTTCCAGCGCGCGCAAAACTAGGTTACCATCCAACGGTCCGATGGAGCTCGTATGCATGTGGAGGGGGGGAGGGGGGGGGTTCTCGT
>NW_021853741.1:100410-108945 GCF_003651465.1 Formica exsecta
ATTTTGTCGACTAGTGTAATTGAAAACAAATCAAACAGACTTGAATTTTGGACAAAACAGTAGGGTTAACTTTCTCGAGATTCTAAATAAAGAGAAGCATATGTGGATATGCAGCGCTGAATATTTTCAGCGAATTGACATTGAAAATTAGCATGTAAAATATAGTGCGCACGCCTACCAGCCGATTCGCATATGTCTGTGTACACCGTGTCACCGCGTATTATATAATACCAATTGTATTCATGATATACCAGGTAACATTAATTATTAAGCAGTAACAGCTTCGAAACACAGAGAAAAAAGAAGTTGTACATCAGTTGTGAATGCATAATATGAGCGACTGAATATTGTCTGAAAAGAAATCATATAACGCTCATCCATCAATAAAGAGACGGATCCATCGAGATATGTATGTTTTCGCTCGTAGTCGCGATACCGGAAGTTTCTCGACCGAGTTTCGCAGAATTTTACAACGAAAAGGAAAGTAAATTACCTCGTTACGGTCGCTTTTACTCATTAAGTCTCTTTCGTACACGGATTTCTTTTATGAATTAACCAAAATGTTCAAAGTGGATAGTTGCATGGGAAAGGAAAAGAGGGGAAGGGGGAGGGGAGAGAGAGAGAAAGGGAAGAGTATCTTTTCAAGTATCGCGTGCAAATTACAGGTGATCCGGCGACAGAAAAAAATTGGGCCGTGAGAATCGAGGTTTCGGTCAAACCTTTCCTTTCCTTTCCTTTCTTTTTTTTTCTGCTTGCATTGTCGAGTATTGACATAATGCTGCTCGACGGGCATAATAGTCGCGACTTATAAGTTAATTATTATGTCCACGAGCAATTGTTCTTTGCGTTTCGTTGTATATTGAACGTACGATAACAGACGCGTTTCTATTACGATTTCGATCAAAATTGATTTCACATGTCAAAAGCACCGAAACGTCAATCAGATTGACAAAAATAAAATTTTTTTTTTTAGTTAGCTAATAAACTTTTATATTTTTCTGTTCATATTTAGGCATATAGTCAACGTTCATAAATTCATAAAATAATTAAAAGTAAATATTATATTTTTAATTTATTTTTATAATTTTCGTATACGTCAGGTCTCATGATCGCTAGAAAGTCTTAAGGAGAATACGTAGCATTCCTCGTTGAATGGATCCGTTTATCTGCGGTGCGTATCGCGGCAGCAGCGAAGCGAATGCTGTAAATATTGACGCGCAGGTATAGAGCCTGCAAAAGCGAAGTGACCATAAAGCCATTAGTGGGAACGACTTCATGGCGAAGCGTTATCCGCTACGCGGCCACGCCGATACATATCGCAAACCTTCTGACAAGTCAATCGAGCTCGTTGGTGGAAATCGCAAAATGGTACCACGCGTCTGCATAGTGACGTTACACGATGCTATTATCGTCGTGACATAACGTTACGCAACGCGATCAGTTGGAGGACGAGCGCGTGAGTTATCCGCCGTGATAATTTTTTTTCTTTTTTTTCGAGCTATCGAGTGAACGCAGACCGAGCTACCGCGAATCGGTATCTCATTAAAGATGTCCGCTCTTTCTCTATAGCATAGCGCAAAAAGCTTAACGGTTCTTCGACAACGAGCGCGGTTCGTATCCGCATCCGAGTTCACGGTCGGGAAAAGACCGGCAAAACTTTCTTCATCCTCATCTAAGCGCGTAATTCAAAGATATTGCTGACGTAAATACGGGAAGCGATCCTCGCTTTTTCAAATACAATTTTTCACACGAGAGATCGAAGATAAAGACGCGTGACGGACGTTCGACGCAACGCGCAAACGATCGATCCGGGGCAACGCGAGCCTTCGCGAGGAAATGCAGCTCGTGGATCCGGGACACGTTATATAGGTCGGGAAGCTTGTTGATCCGTATTCGCGGTGCAGCATCCCCCCCGCGGGGTAATTGGGTCGCTGAATGTTCCAGCGCGCGCAAAACTAGGTTACCATCCAACGGTCCGATGGAGCTCGTATGCATGTGGAGGGGGGGAGGGGGGGGGTTCTCGTTTGTGTCGTTAAGTACCGTTCACATGAGGATTAATATTGTTGCAATACGATGAGAAAAAGAGAGATGGTCGATTCCATAATAACTTCACTTGTCCGTTTACAAAGCGGTCTAGCATGATGAGAAAAGCTTACAAAAAGAGTTAACCTTAAATGCATATAATTATAATACATCACACACACATATATCCAATACATTAAAAAATATCTTAATGTAAACGTTTGTAGACGTTTTTGTAGAATGCATAGATAAGTTCCTGCATATCTTCATTTAAACAATATTTTTTTTATTTTATACTTTGATCAAACATGGTACCGATGGTTGACGCCTTTTTATAAAAATAACAAAGAGAAAAATAGACCAATGTGTGTAACGGTATTATTCTTTATGCGAGCAATATGTGCGTAAAATGCAGTTATCATACATTATGATGCCGCTCTGACTTGTAGTTGTCATTTCTCTTTTCTCTACTGTTAAATCTTAATAATAATTGTAGGCGAGTGTTCAAAATATTTTGTACACAAACTTGACTATGTTTAATAGTTTAGATAAATCTTCATATTTTTCGACTTTAGTTTTTATCTTTAGAGTTTTAGAGGACTAACCTTAGGAGAAAAATAAACATTTCTCTTTCTTTGTGAGATTGTAATACATTGCACCAAGACTCTCTCATGTAAACAATACCTTATGTTTGCGTCTCCTCCGCAAGCACATATCGCGAAACCATACGAACACGCAATCCTCCTTATCTTTCGCGTGCGCAAGAAGGACATTTTTCCAGAGGTGGAAAAGTTGCGACGCGGGGGTGACGCGAAGGGAAGTATTTTTCCGGGATCGCGGGAGCAAGGCCGGCGAGAGCGCGCGCAAAACCCACGGGAGAGGCACGACAACGAGTACGCGGGGGTGATCCAGTTTCCGGCGGTATCCAGGTTACAAAGTCGTACAGGCAAAAGGGGTCAGTCACGGGGTTCGGTTACGGGAACGCGGCTATGGCCTGTATCGAGCGGCCTGATTTCGCGACAGAACAACCCGGCCAACCTGATTTCAACTTCGCCGACCTCACTTCGGCGACCCAATTCCCCGCTTACGTTACGGGAACGCTCGAAGGACTCGGCCCCGTTGTCGACGTCCTTGTGCTAGAAATCCATTTTCGCCGTAGGGCGCGCAGGGATCGCTATTTACTCTGTGACCCGCCCTCGACGGAAGCGTATTCGGAACGCGAAGTTTTTTCGTATCCGCGAGACGATGACATCGTTATTTTTTCGCGCAGGAGAAATATACGATAAGATATGCGGCGATAAATCGAATAGGATCTCTCGCTGCTTCTTCTTTTTAAACTGTTTTTTGCTCCTCTTCTTATCCAGATGTGCATAAAGTACGATTTATGTATTCGAACTAAATGTACCGATTAGCATCGATCTCGAGAATGTTTAATCAGTTTTTTTTTTTAAATCTGTCATTGATAGCACGATAATAAAATGCTCAATGTCAGGCGACAATCTAAAAATACACAACCGTTGTTACTCTTGGCTAATGTATAATACACACAAACACCTGTGCATAATACAATACATATAAATATATATTACCGCTCAAAAGTATTTACCCATCATCGGTTTTGTGGATAATTTTTATATAAAAGCCTTAGCTGGCACTTTACCTATATTTTCTTTATGTACACATGTATCGTCGTTATATAAGGCAGTATTTTGAAATAATATTTTGATTATCACTAATATATAAATAGAAAACATCATAAAACACCAGCAGCTCATTCCTTGGAATTCGCCTAGAGTAGAGACAAACCCGAACTTCCATTGTTTATTCGGTCTGTGCTATGTCATAATAAGCATTCGTAATATCCTTCGGTTATCTGTTAACATTTCGCTTTTCATTTTCGCTTTGTAACGCTATAATCAAAAACAAAGGCGGACACATAGATGAAGGAAAAATTAAGTTTTAAGCATTACTGTGCACACACTTTTTTGGTAATTAGATACGTAAACATAAATAAATACTTTTCACATGATCACTACATTGTTTTAATTGTTTCTAATATTTATAGAACGATTGTTTTAGATGGGCAAATACTTTTGAGCGGTAGTGTATATGCGAGAAATCATTCACATATTGTATATACATATACAAAATTGAGTTTCTCTAACAGTTTTTTTCCTTTAATCTTATCAGGATTCATTTAAAATTTGCTCCACTTCATTCGTTATTTTACATTTTACATATCAATGTCATTTTTTTCAAAGCTAATGAAAGATCTCTGAGAACCTTCACTATTAATATTAGTTTGAACAAGATTCAATACCTCGAGGAGCTGATCATCAAGAAAACGTACGCTACAAAGACTAGCGAGAGATACTATTATTGTAAACATCTCAGAGAGTTCTCTCTCTAAGTAGATTCACTTAGCGGCAAAACAGAGATTGCTTTATCCGCTAACCTCTCACGTAAGAAAAGTTTCCCCGGACAAGGTCTTCGCATCTTTCACACCAGTATGCACGCGACGTACGCATACTATGATGCAACTATGTGTTGGTACACGTGTAGCACGCGGTCTCGTTTCATTGTCCCAGATTTGCCATCTAGACAGTCAACCTACCCCTTGACCGAGCGCCATGTGGTGCTCGAGGAGAGCGCCAAGAAGGCCGCTGATCTCCTTCTTCTTCCTCTTTAACCTCCCCTTCTCTTTCTCTCTTCTACTCTCCTCTCGTTTCTACTCTATCATTTTTTTCATCTTCTACTTTGTCTTCTTCAACAAGTAGCGATGCAATGTCGTGACTGCGTCCTGTACGTTATACGGTATCGATAAGGGAGCGCGAACGAGCGGGATGAAAACGAAGCGCGCGACTTCTCTCCACGTGTACCTGACCCATTTATCCGGTGCGCCGGTAGGTACGTAGCTGTATCGATCGACCTAGATCCGCGGCCCCAGTCTGGCACGATCTACAGTTTGTTTGGCCACCTTAACCGCCCACCGCATATCACCACCGCCTCGACCATCCCGGAACTACCATCCCTCGTCGCAAGACGTCGACATCGACGACAACGAGGGTGCTTTTCGCGCGATTCTATTATCAATTCATAAATTTCCCCAATACGTAGGAGAGGAGGCATTTGGCAAATCGAAAACATTGCCGCGCGTCCACCTGTCTCCGGTCGATGAATGACGTCATCGCGATAGCAAAACGATGAAATATGAATGAGGGAACGGCGTGGAAACGCGTGTAACACGCCGATAAGTGACCGGCACTACACCTTGACGCTTACACGTGCCCGTATAATTTGTGTGCGCGCGTACCGGTTCGGCTACTCGTAGCTGTCGCGCGCGGTGCAATCCCCAATTTCGAGCACGTTTTACATAATTCGCCGGCATAATCTGCATCTATCTTTCTGCTTCGTATGAGGCCGCGCTCTCATCGCACGACTAAAATGACATATGCGTGTCGCTATGCTGTGTAGGTCAAGATCGCGCGCTGGTAGCTGGCATATTTTGTCGCGCGAAGGACCTTGACGATGCGTGTGTATGTGTCTAGATTGTAGATCACGCTACGGACAATCCTGTAACGTGTCTAGCCTCGTATGCACCTTTGTACGACGGCTCGAGGAGAACGCTTGGTCTAGGTCAGGTACCGATACAGGAGCAGGAATTTAGCGCGTTTTGTGGATGGGTTGAGTTAGAGCAAATTTACCGTTCGTACGTGTATCCGGCCCGGGATAGGAATAGCGAAACTTTCCTCGCTTCGCTTCCTCGATCCGGATCTCGGCACCTTGATGATTATTGTGGGTCATGGAGCAAATAACTTAACTCGACTTAGCACGAAGTATACAACATAGGAAGCCATATATGACTCGTGCATTTCATGCCCCTCTTTGAAAATGTTTTCAAAGTTCAACATATTATATTAAAATAGAGATTTAAGAATGATGTTATTATACTATATTTTAAGAAAATTGAAGATTTTCAGAGACAAATACCTATTTGCAAAAAATACTTATTGTCTTACTAGATACTTATTACCTTTATCGGGATCTGCGATCAATTTCCAAGACAAATGCCGTAATTTATACAATTTCTTCTCTTCCGCATTCCCCGCTAAATATCTCATGAGGGAAAGGGGAAGGGGGGATAAAGATGCGTTCCACGCATTCCAGACAAATTCCAGGCATCATTAGCGATAGAGATAATGACCGTCCAATTCGATCTCTCGCAAGGATCAACTGGAACACAAGTCCCCGGCATTGATTGGAGTCAATTAATGCGTTAACGTAACGCGGGCAAGTAACTGGAGCGGGATGCGAGAGAACGAAAGTAGGGAATGGCCGAGTTTTGAGTTGAAAGCGGGAGTGGTGGGTTTTGTCCCGGTGCCGGTGGGTGGCTCGTGACCAGGTTGGATGGGTGGCACGCGCTGGAGGGTTGCTAGGTGTCGGGAAGAAGGGGGGACGACGGGCGCTCTCTCGCATACGCGGAGCGTGGTAGTGCACCTGACCTATATAGCGCGCGGCCGCGGTATTGATCGACCTAATTCTCTTAAACCAAGTCGGCCGCCTCCTCACCAGGCGCGCGGAGATCGCCGTTCGAAATTATGTAAGCTAACCTACTGACTCACTGCGCCCGTTGACGTGGCACAGGGAAAATTCGAAGCTATATTTCGGATTGTCCGAGTTCTCTCTCCCCTCCTCCCTCTCTTCTCTTCCTCTCTCTCCCCCCTTCCTCCCTCTCTTTTGTATCTATTCGCGTCTTTCGCGCCAGCAGCTATCATTTCTTTTCGCGCGTTCCGTACCGATCTCGCCATCTCCATTTCGCGTCCCCATACTCGATGTTTTTTCGTCGATGCATGAGAGCGAGTAAAATGTGTGTGCACGAACGATCGTAAAAAAGTGTATTGAACGACGAGAATGTATCAGTAAAATCGGCGCATATACAGAAATGGATCTCGTGCTATATTATGAGACGACTATTTTCCTCCGTTCATCGTTCGAAGCTGATTGTTCTCGCCAACGGTTAGAGACAAATGTATTCGCGAGTAGAGGGAGAAGGAGGGAGGAGGGAGACGAAAAAACTGCAAAAAATTGCGCAAAAAGTGCACGAAATTACGTCACGAAAGGGGGCGGGGGAAAGTGTTACGTTGCTCAATTTGCCGGCATCAATTATCGCAGACCCGCACGCGCACGTACTCACGTTGCACCATCTGGCGTGCACGATTGCGTGCGAAAGGCAGAAAGAATAAACGATATATGTATACGACATAACAGAGAAAATACCTTGGTGCAAGTTACTTTATGCGAACCGGATTTTCTAACTTCCTATCATAATTTAAAATTGTGTGCGTGTGTGTGTGTTATTTAAAATCGAGCAACTTCTATATATAAAACAATTCTAGTTTATCTAGTTTCTTCTTATAAAACGGCGTGATAACCAACATAATTTAAGAATATATATATATATATATACATATATATATTCTTGCACTTTTTATTTTATACAAGGAATACTTGTATAAATTAGAGCTTAAAGTACTGTTATACATTTTACGGGATATTCAAATGTAATTTCCATATCATTGCGGAGAAGTAGAAAGATTATTTCAACCGTTTCGATCTATCTAACATATAAAACGAGCAGCTTCTATAAGAGAATTCTAATTTCAGATAGAACAAGATATAATATATATATATATGTATGTGTGTGCGTATGTGTGTGTGTCCAACATAATAAAAAGAATCTTATGCATAATTCACTTTCTTTATACACGTTTCTGAATATTCAAACGTAATTGCCGTATCATCGGATCGTAAGAAGATTGTTTCAATCGTTTCGATTTGCTTAAACGTTTGTACAATCGCCAAATTAATTCTAACAGCTTTAGAGCCTTGGACGCGACACAAGGTCTTGCTAAACGGTAGTCCGGGTGTACGCACGCTCTCGTCGCCGATACTATCCGGCTTCGAAAGGCATTCGATTTCTCTTCGGTGACCTTTCCTTTCACGTAGGGCAGGTCGTGCCAGGGCCAGGTGTGCACACGTTCCACCAAAAACATTGGCATTTTTCTACCTGCGCATAACTACGTTGCAAACACGACCGTCGGGATCTTATGCCTACGAATCTACTCCAATGTCCTTTGTAAGAGAATCCTCGAGGAGGTCGAGAACCGACTTCGCTTATACTAAACGAAAAGCCGACGAGAGGTCATTAACCTTGCGGCAGTTCGTCGTCTGGTCGGGCTACGACCGCTCTATCCTTTTCGAAAGAAACGACAATAAAGAGGGAGCGAGATAAAGAGAGAATTTCGTCTGAAATGACGAGACTCGCAGGTCATAGGCCCGAGACAGCTCGCAGAGTTAGAAATTCTTTCGCTATATAAGAATAAGTGGAATGAAAACTTTTTTTAAATCGAATAATTTTATAAACGAATTCTATGTAAAATGTCGATTGCAATCTTGTTTGGATTCTATTTAAATGTAACGACAATTTACGCGACAGTATAAAATGTTATATAT
>NW_021853741.1:109764-119945 GCF_003651465.1 Formica exsecta
TAAAAATATAAGAGATGTGTCATAGTATCAAATTATATAATTATTATATACTGTTAATTTAAATTTATATTATTAATAATAATATGGACAATCATATGATTGAAATATGAAAAGGAAATAGCAATTACGAGCAGACTGTACTGTTGCATCTCGTATTAGAAATTTTCTTTAAACATCCGCCGGACGATTGGCTATTTCCATGCCGCGATATTCCGATATAGCGAATATTCACTGACATTCAATACGGGGAGGGGAGGACGGGAGAGTGGCAAAGCATTCTGGGGAGTTGTGTGCGATATAAAGGTGAGAGACAGGTGCCTAGCGAGGGTGCATTCACGGTCTAACGATCTGCGAATAGACTCTCCCTTCGTTCTTGCTTTATATACGCAACATGCAGATCCTCAGCTTTTTCTTTTTAGCCTCGAATAAAGTCGATCTTTACGGACGGCTATATATTTGTAGGTAATATGCATATATGCGTAAAAAGAGAAAATTGTATTTTCGTCGAAACATTGTGCCATATGTATTATACGACGAGAAGCAAGATTGATATAAAGAAATAGTGCTCTAATAATCTCACATAGCAAAAGTTTTGTTGGCGTGTCACATCTGGCAATGACTTACGTGAGGTTGCCAGGATATACCTTTGGCATATATGTAGATATCTGGCAACAAGGGCAAGGGTAAAGAATTTGCTTATATTTCAATTTTACCGCTCATAGAAAAAAGATCGTCTACGAATAATTATTCTGCTTTTAATTATATATTGTATTTCCTATTGCCTCGAATACTTAGACTTTCATCATGCACAAATTTCACCTATTTTCTTATTACAGGGTGTCTACTTAAATCCTAAAAAAAATTCCCTGAAAATTCCCTGATCTTTCAGGTATTTTTGTTCAAAACTCCAGATAAAGAGAATATTTTAAACATTTTTTGATGTGATTTCCTAAGATAAGTTTCATTCATACGAAGGAAAAACACAAGACCACAAGTTAAGTTTCAAGTACTAGATTTACAAATATATTGAAAATAAAACTAAATAACTTTCGTTAAGATAATATTTTTTACTTACGTAACATTTTAATTTTTTATCATTAAAAATTAAAATAAAGAATATGTATTGCAAATTTAATATTTTGTTTTTTAAATATTTTGTTTTTTAAGATATTGAAACAGAGATAGATATATATTTATAATATATTTTAAACACATAATTCACAACATTGCTAATTGGTGGATTGTCTATTGCTTGTAATATAAGAGCAAAATGACCAGAGAGAATTTTTTTTTTAATTCCCTGATTCCCAACAAAATTCCATGAGAATTCCCTGATTTTTACAGGTATAAAAAAAATTCCCTGAGAATTCCAGGTTTTCCCTGTTTTTCCAGGGAATAGACACCCTGTATTATATTTTATATCACTATTAAACATTCTTGTATTGGTTTATATTATTATGAATAATTTATCGATTCACGTATAAAAATCAATTACCAAGGATGTAATGCGCCAAACTAGATACGTACTGAATATAATCGTACTTACATCACTTCGAGTCTTCGTTACGAGCAAAGGGAATTTTAAATACTTACTTTTCCATAGGTTGTGAGTTCAGATGGGCCATACAGATAGGAATTGGAAAGGACTGAGATAAGGGCAGTTCGCGATCTAGGAAATTTATGTTCAATAATAATTGATTATATTGAACTATATCGACAGAAAAATGAAAAATAGATATAACAAAGGATATATTCGGCCAAAAAAGTACATTCGGGTCAAATATATGATAATACATTTCTCAATTTCTCCTGCGGCAATTACGCGGATATATTTATGATTTGATTTTGAAGCAATATGCGTTTCAAGTGAGATTACAATATTATATATTGCATATTATACAACAAAAACGCGTCAAATCCATACGAGACAAAATTCGGAATATAACACGAAACGCTTGAATAATTTTCGAAATTCACCGAAGAGGTGCGCAGAATTTGCATAATCGTCAGAGTGAAACCGCATCATTCCTTAAAACGCATTTTGCTTCCAAATGACGTTCAAAAAGGTGATTCGGCTTGCGAGTTTATTATCAATCGGTGGCTGTTATTATGTACGGGGCTTTATCTACCGGCCCGACATAAAAGTATCTCAGATAAGAGGCAGTAATAGAGAAAAGAGAGGAACTTACGCCATTACATGTGGCACGTCAATGGAGTGGGAGGACGCCCGCTTACGATCGCCAGCCATATCGGCGAGTCTGGCAAAATCCGTATCTTGATCAGCCAATCGGGCACTCTTACGTGATTCGAGCAACCTGATCTCGTCTATGCGTTTGGTTAGGCTCATAGTACCCTGTAACAAAAAAAAATAGATACCAATTTACAAATCAGATACAATTTCTCTGATTTTTAATGTTTTATAAAATTCTCATGTATTCTCTGACACGTGACACTCTGATCCAAATAATAAACTTCTAACTTGCGTGTTTCTTGAAACTTCGCAGAAATTAATAAATGTGTTAATAATAAAAAAAATAAAAATAAATAATATAAATAAATAAATATATATATATGTATATGTATATATAAATGGATATGTATATATATATAAAATGCGTAGATATAAAAAATAGATATATGCTATAATATAGTACATATTAAACATACATACACACATGTAAATTCTTTCTCTCTCTCTCTCTCTCTCTCGCACATTCCTTTTTCTTTCTCATGTCTATGTATATTCATTTGTTAAACGAAATTTCACGATCTAATTAGCAGACCACTTTTGATAATGTTTTCGCACAGTCTTCAATGGAACAAAGAGCTTAGCTGTACAAAATGCAAAGATAACGATAAAAAAAAAACGTAAGATTTCTGAGCGATTCTCTTGCAACGTGAGAAACCGCCGGCACACGTAGCTTGCTAGCTATGTAGAGCTATTTTTAATGTTTTATAAAATTCTCATGTATTCTCTGACACGTGACACTCTGATCCAAATAATAAACTTCTAACTTGCGTGTTTCTTGAAACTTCGCAGAAATTAATAAATGTGTTAATAATAAGAAAATCTTATACATGTAATATAATATCTAATATAAGAATCTATTAATCTATTTAAAAAATTCTTATGCATACTAAAAATATTATATTATCCTTTCAAACCTCGCGTGGAATGTTTCAGCCGAAAGCTGTTCATCCGCCTATGAAACGTTTCGACCGCGTGCCGTCGAAAGTTCGAAATTGAATTTCCAAAGGCATTCCGTACGTACTCGCGTAATCACGCTCAGATATTCGCGCAACATCGGAGAAAGTGCAAAATTTTGAACCTAACCCGACGCGCGCATGCGCACGCGCGACGACTTTCCCTCGCGACCGGCATGATTTAATTGCGAACAATTACACATTTCCCCTTACAATTATCTTCGAACACGAGTCCTATGAATGTATTATCGGAACTACACAGTTCAACTATCCCATTTCGCGATTACCCCTTCATCATGTCCCGATGTAACATTTGTGTTGCGAAATAATTTTTTTTTTTTTATATTGTCAATTACGCCGAGGCGCGATATAAATCATTCGGTAATCATGGAACAGATACAACGTATATGTAACGCCGTTAAGTCACGTATGAGAGAACATTCGTATACATAAATTCGTACACAAACGCGTTCGTACCGAAAAGAAGAAACAAAAGAAATGCAGCGTGACAGCTTTTGGTAATTTTGCTCAACACGGTGCGCGTGGTATGCGGTTATTGCGAGTTCCGGTTTCGAGTGCTTACGAGGAAGCAGAACCATTGCTCGTTGCCGCACCTTCCTTCGCGGATCTTACACGTGTGTATGATATACATAATGTTCGCAAACTGGAACGAGACGTCAAATGAAACGCTTAACAGGACTTTCGCACTGGATTCATTATTCAACGACGAAAATTTTCGCTGTAAAATCAGACTTTGCTAAGAATAATATTTATATAAAACGTAATAAATACTAATTAATTTAAATCTACCTTTTTATATTTAGTTATCGATGTTAAACGGTAGAAGTTTCCATGTCGATTTTATTCTCGATTAATAATTTGTTTTTTCAATAAAGTATTTGATTAAAGTCTGTTTATGACTTGATACTGCCCTATTTATAAATTAGCAAGCTGCTAACAATTTACATTGATCGAATTTGTAATGGTTTTGTAAAACGACGTATGTTATGTTGTAACAAAAATTTTCTTGTACGAAGAACAGTTTGCAAATCGATGACAGTTACGTGAATAGTGTACTTTTGAGTCGCTAAATTAAATATGATTCAATTAATGAATGTATGTGTATATGTAAAATGTCTATTTGATAAAAGTCATTAATAGTTATAATAAATGTATTTTTATGATTTTTTTCACGCTTATATTTTTTTTATCATTTGTTTTCAAACATTATTTTCAAGAATTTTATTTATGTTACTTTTAAAATATTAATTGTAATAAATACCTTAATTGTGATAAATACAACGAGTATTCATAAATACAATAAGTAATAAACAAGTGTTCACGCAAGCTTTTTCTCATTTAGAAATACACATAATTATTTATTAATATCATAACATAATTACCTATTAATTTTCTATAAATGGCTGTTCTACAAGACAGTTCATAAAATATATATTTTATTAAGTTTATTTTATTAAGTAAGGAAATTAGATTTGTGTATAGATCAGCATAAATGTTATCATGTTTTATATTACTAAAAAATATATATTTAAAGAGGATTTAAAACAGTAGAAAGATTGTTTAAAGTCCATAAATTTATAAATGACGAATATAAAAGTATATTTAAATCACACGCTGGGATTATATGTGTGTATGAAAATTTATCTTACTTTCTCCAAACTTTTTTTATATCCATTACAAATATCTGCACACAATTCCGCAGAAGATTAAAGAACCGAAAAACATTAAAGAATGTCGCTACGGTCGGATTCGTCACGTAAAAGTCACGTTTTAATGCCCATCTTCGATCGTATATTTTTTTGCCTTCGAAAAAACACACGAGACAGTTCCGTATCGTGCTATTGTATTTCGACATACCGCATGTATGCGTGTCATACGTGTCGCGCGTGCATATACAAACGATCGCGAAACGAAGCCGACGAAGCACAGGCTGTTAACCCGCGTCAACGTCATCATTATATTCGCATTATCGTGTCCCCGCCCGCGTGCGTAGACGACGATGATACACGCGCGATTTTATCGCGATTACCTCGCGGACCACCGTATGTTGGCGCGACGCTCCTCGAAATCGATACTTCGGGATTTTCGAGCAAATCAAGCGTGTTTGCTCAAAAGGTATCGATAGCTACTTTGGGATTATAACGTGACTGTATCCACTATGTATCCACATATCTCCCTGGGATATATAATATATGTATATAATAAAATATATTTTCACGAGTATCATACACACCCACCCACACACATACACTCTAATATACTATACGATAAAAATCGTTTCATATCTGCAGGTATAGAAGGCTACATGTAGCTTTGCACATCAATGACGATTATATAGATTATATTATATTGCTCTCGATACTGTGTTTAAACAGTATAACAATTTGTTTAGTCATAATCAGTAGTAGTTTCTAATATGGAGCAGATTATAAATATGAGTATCGCTTGTTGTTAATTATTATAAATCTTAATAAATCGCGCGTTATAACATTTTGTTTCTTTTCTATACTTATCTTCAAGACTGCTAGCAATAATAATAATAATAATAATTAAATATTATTATTTTAATGCAAAAAATTGATATTTACTGCAAAGCAGTGTGAATAAGAGAAAGAAAAGATTGATATGTCGTGTTTTCCCGATGTTCGATATCTTGTACGAGAATATCTATGCCATCACTAGTTGTCGATAGTAATGCGGCGTTTTCTCGGAGAATCCCGTGCCGGGATTCCAACGGAAACGGACGGCTCCTCTCGATAGCTTCCGGCAAGAATTTTACCCAGCTTCGCAGCTCCGATCGTTATAAGAGCAGAAGATGCGAAATGTATTTCGCAGAAATTTATTTGACGCACGGTATATGCTAATTGATCCAATGACGTACATCTTTGCAAATTCTGTTGATTCCGTTGACATCAACGGGATGATAAGCATGACGGTTCATCTCTCCGAATCGCGATCGCGAGGAAAAATATGCGCCGGAAAGTATCACGTATATATTTATTTCTCGAGTTATTATTTCTCGCGAGAAAAAAAAAATTTTATTTCTATTTAAAACACTTCTCGAATAAATATTCAAAAATGGAATTATCGCGTTTCTTCAAAATCTGCAGAATTTCTAAATTCTTAAATTTTACATAATTTATGTCGCGTAAACTTTCCTTCAGAAAAATCTGCCACATAAATCTCATATTCCTAACTTGTGTAGTGGAAAATATTATAAGACGTTTACTTGCAAACTTCTGTTCCCTCTTCGCTAGATACTTTATTTATCTTGTTTTCACGTGCACATGTGACTATTTACGGGACATTGTTACTACTGACATATTTTTATTCTCTATTCGTGATGCAACACGTTTTATAACGATAATAATTGCTTTTTTATTAAAATGTCAATTTTAATAGATCCCTAATATAATTAATAATTACCCAATTTGAATCTATAAAATACGCGTATTTATGACAGATGATTTACATGTGGCAAATGTAATAATATGTTCGCTACACATTTATATTCCCGCTATACAACTCCATTACTTAATTGCTTCTTCGAACCGGCGAATGTATGGGGCGCACGGGATTCCCTGACGGCTTTAATTCCTGTGTCGAAATATCCATCACGCCGTATGTAACATATACTAATTTTGAGCGATTAAAATTTTGTCTCGCGATTAATTAACCGTCATAAGTCTCGCGCTTCACTTCCCGCTTCGCTCGACGTTCACTTTCCCGCAACGATAGAGCGATACGGATAGGTTCAAGTGACCTTACGCGAATGCAGTCGCGCGCATATAGATTATCAAATTCAATTAACGGTACTTGTCAATAAATGAGATCGAGTGTCCTGATGGGGGGCGACGCGTGGCGCCGGGCGTAGAGTCGCGGCCTGGTAATCGAGAGATTCCAAGTTCGATTCCGCTCGGGTCCCGCGTCCTTCCCACATGCCTCAAAAGAGGTTTTTCCACAGATTATCATATAAAACTCTATCCTTCCACTTCCCCACATGCCTCAGAAAGAGGTTTCACATTATCCTATAAATAATTTCTCTCAGAAACTTATTCTCACTATAACCTGTTGTTGGCCAAAATTTGTTGATCCACCCTTGATCACAAGCGGCCAGATAAATTGAAAGAAGAAGAAGAGTGAGTGTCCTGATAGCGAGATTCCGTGTTTAGTAGCACGAGATTAGCCCTGGCGAGATTCTCCTTCTGGTACGTAAATGTGTCCAAGGTACATCAAGTCGCATGGATGAGGGGGAATTCAATTAATCTCGGTGTAATAGCTATGGTGCCATACCTGAATTCTCTGACGGAACGAGATAGGAATTACGCGCGAATGAATTCGGCATGTAAATACGGTAGTAGCGTCACGCATATTCATTGCGTTGTTCGACATATGTGTACGCGAACCACGACGAGAAGGCTTTAATTATAATTTAATAAAAACAAAGCGATTGAATTGTAGACGCTAGGATATGACGAAAGAGAGCCACGCTTTTTTTTTCGCCTCGGAGAGCCTTCTCGCGTTCTCGGCGCTGATGCGTTTTCAACAGTCATCAGCTGTTAAAATATATGCAGCTGTCAAGCGTTATTCGATATTCGGCTTATCTGCTTTTGCGACGTTCGCGTTACGTGAAATCGTACGAGTCGGAACGGCAAGTCGGTCCTTTGCCCGACCTTCGTGTTTCGAATCTCGGAAGCTGAATTTAATACCGTTTGATCAAGAGCACCAGATCCGGAATATAGTGAAACAAATAAAGTAAGAAAAATATCTGCTTTTGTAAACGTACTCTATTCACGGATATTCGTTTAGCATTCTCGCCGATATTATGCCTGTATCCGTATCGCAGCTACAGATCTTTATTCCTTCCCTCTTATCTCCTCTCATATCGTTGTTACAATATTAATGACAGCGCATTATTTCCCGCTGCCAACTGCGCTTATGTCTCTCTCTAAAATCGCATAATCGCGACGGTGAATAGTGCCTTCGTCATATTCAGTAAAAAAAAGGAAATAAAAAATCAAATTGAAATAATAACATATATAAAAATAATCCTTTCCTATCGAAAGAGAGGAGGGGGGAAGCTCGCCATTGAGAATTTCCGAGACGTTTTTCCGGTTGAACCCTCTCACCTCTACGGCCAGACTCAAAGGTCAGGGGACAGAGAAAAAGGTCGTCCGGCACGGATTGATTCCGGGGACGGCGCGAGCATAGGAAAACGGCGACAGGTGAAGGTAGAATGACGAGGAACGACGAGAGGAGGAGGTGAAGGAAGTCCGCTCGTGTGAGCCGCCACGCTCGCTGACGCTGCAGGCCACGTGCCTTTTGCCCGCCTAAACACTTTCACCGACCACTTTCCAATTTCTTTCCTACGTCCGCCCGCTCATTTCCCGCGATATCGCGCGCGCGCGCGGCAAGTAACGTCTATATCTTCTCTCGAGAGAAAGAGGAAGACAAATCGCGGCCGCGCGCGAGTCGACGACCTTACCTTCGCTCCTTGTTTAAACTCGTGCATCTGTCGCCGCTTCCTTACACTCCCGTCCATGTAGCGTTGTTTGTACATCTCGCGATGATACGCCTGAAAAATACGCGCGGGAATACAATATTTAGTTTAAATAACGATATCAAAATCCGATGACATCATCCATATGACTGCGGAGAATGCGGACAGCGAAAAACCGCAAACTCGACGACGCTGCGCGTTGAAACTGAGATAGTAGATTTCGATGAATCACGGGTAAAATATATTTTACGTTAATTGACACGTTTTCGTTATCACGAATGAACTTAACGAAGGATCATTGCTGAGGGAGCATTTCAAATTCCGGAACTCATCGAAATCATATTGATTTTAATGCTTTTTATGTTTTTGCGATGTAGATAATCACTCATAAATATATATGTCGTAACCAGATTACATAATTCATTTTTTTTATAAAACTAGGTATTTTATAAAATGCGGCCACATTCTCAAATCATGGTTGAAAATGAAATATTTTACAATCTGGCTAACAATAAGAATTTTTTTCTTTTTGTAAAACGCTAACAAGCGACCCGCCACATTGTCAAATATAACGATTTGTATATAGATTCTGGCTCATTTCAGTCATTTTATGAACTATCTTTGTACAACAGCCATTTATGGAAAATTAATAGATAATTATATTATAATATTAATAGGTAATTATGTGTGTTTCTAAATGATAAAAAGCTTGTATGAACACTGGTTGTGTTTATTACTTATTGTATTTATGAATATTTGTTGTATTTATTACAATTAAGGTTTTATAAAAATAACATAAATAAAATTCTCGAAGATAATATTTGAAAACAAATAATGTGGGCATTTTATAAAACAACAAATTATGTAATCTGGGGTCATATTCTTGAAAAATATCGCATACGATATTTTTTGAGAATAAGGCCCCTGGCTATGACATATATATATATTGTATATTTAAATTCTCGAAAAGAGAATGTGACCGCGTTTTATAAAATGCCTAGACGTTTTATAAAATGACGGATTATGTAATCTGGAGCCATATATGTTATATATTTATATTCTCGAAAAGTATTGTACTTTTATAGCTTTATTACATTAATTTTCTTTCTTTACCATAATTAATAAAAATTAAATTATTAAAATTCTGAAAACTCTTAAAGCTAACCCAGTCGAAATGCAAAAGTTAATACTTGTTATATACGTTCATTCCCGTGTACAAGGATTTTAATGCTTTCTCCGCAGCAATATATATGCTGCTGTAATATAAACATATGTGCGCAGCGAGAGTGCGTTGGTACAGAGAGTAGGATGCATAACGCGATCTATGCGTAACGCAACGGTAAAGTCGCGAAAGTGTCGAGCTTCGCGCAGACAGATAGAGGCATAACGAGCCGGCGAAAACTCAATTCGCGATTGTCGACGCGATAATTAGGACGCCAACAACGGAGGCATTCCT
>NW_021853741.1:120068-135412 GCF_003651465.1 Formica exsecta
CATTCCTGCGCGACGGAATCTGCTTTCGTTCGACGACAAGGACCAAGATGGTCGGTGATGCTGTCGCGCCGCGACAGGAGGGGGGTTGCGAAACGCAATGCCGGGTGAAAGTGCATTTTGCTTCATTTCACAAGTGAGCTGTATTCCCCTAAAGCGCGGCACGGCGGATCATTCGAAGACGGTGAAGTGTTTCGCTGTACCGAGCGTGTCGCAACGACAAAATCGCCTCGCTTTTGCAACGGGATTTACTTGAGCAATAATATAAAATACGCTCGAGATTAAATTTAACGGTGCCGCTGAGTAAGTTCTGTGCGCTGCGAATACTATTGCATCGAATGTGCATTCGATTGTTGACGACTAATATTGTATTCGGCCATCGCATTCGAAGTAATATCACGTTTTAAAAAATTAAAATATTTCAGCAACAAAATTTTAATAAATATTCTTTAATGAGAAAAATGTTTATTGTGTAATTCACTGCTTTTTACAACTCGATTTGCAATTTTAAGCGTACTTTTTATTGCGAGAGTAGTGAAATTAATTAGTTTCCAGCGCAGAGAGATTAAATTAGATAGACCTGAAATAGATCTGTACATTTATTGCGCATTTAACTCTGTTGTCGCCTTAATTTTATTTACATAATACGAGAATGACATTTATTATCAGTAGACGACGTGGCACTTACAGTACATTTAATGTAAAATGTAGTGTCGAGATTAGAAGTCAAGCAGTTATATAAAAAATATATCACACAGAGACGATTAATTTAATTTCTTAACTAATTTCTGAGATCTTTTTCTGCATTAATAAAATCTCCAATAAATATATATGTGATTAAATTACGGAATTTAACGACGAAAAGTCATAGCATTTATGATGATCGCGAGTAAATGGCGCATGATTGAGCGAGTTAGTATTATACAACTTGTTTAACTGGATATTTGGAATTATTACTTTTCATCGTTATTAACTTAATATTCTCGTTATCGTCATGCATCAGTTACGAATAATTATACTTTATCACCGTTTGCCCGCACACAAATTTCAATAATATCCATCAATATTTTACAAATAAATTCGATCTTTGTAAACAATATTTTGCAATAATAATTGCAAATAAGACAATGTTGAAACAATTTGGTAAATAAAGCACATATTTTATTTAGGTAATCCACTCGGTATCTAGTACTTAAAAATAAGACTATATCTATATTATATATTACATAAAGAAATTTTATATACGCGATATTATCATAACATAACTGTATATTACGTTTAAAGTTTTGATATTACAATAATATCAAAACTTGTATCTTATGCGTTGCTAAGTTTACTTCTAAAATATAAATAATTTAAATACTAACATTAGTAATGTATATAAGAGATAATTATCATATTTTAAATATAAGTATATGATACCGTATTTTGCTCCACTTTTCGATTAAAAATATAAATTATCTATCAAATTACGTGTCTGTATTTAATCTTTACAAATTTAAAAAAAACGGTTGATTGTGTTTGCCTAACAGGAGTTTATTGGAACACCTGCGAAACTAGACAACGCACGAGTATAGCTGGTATGCAATTGTGCCTTTCCCCCTCTTATGGTCTTATTCCGCGCGAGATTAATGACGAAGGAATGTACACACATAATGGACACCGAATCAATTGTACGTACCAGGACACGTCGAGGACACTTTCCGGATTTAACTGTGTCGGGTCCTACGACGGCCATATCGCGAAACAGGAAAGAGAAATGCCGCATTCCGTTCAAACAATGATAACTGTAAATTCGAGCTCGACGAATAAAACTATACTTGTAGCGGACCGTGGAAAAGAACTCGCCAACTTCCGTGCCCCCCATAACCGTCAATAAAGCATATTTCCATGAAGGAGGATTACCGTTTTTATTAAGAGGGCATACCCGTTTGAACCCTCAAAAAATGAGTACTTTCTCTAGATTTTCTTGCAGCGCAACGACTTGATAAAAACTTTTTATTTTTTTTACAATATTAATACAATATTATTAAATACCTAAATAAAAATTTTCAGCTTAAGAAATTTTTTTTTTAAAGTTATGCGAATATTTGCTGAGCTCCAATTTTAGGTGGCTGCACGGTATGCATGAAAATGTTCGTTTATCATATAATAAAAAACACAAGTTTTTTTTTATTAAACATATTGATAGCTATCTGTTATTCAAGCGTTTTTACAAAATTTTTAAAAATAAAAATTGGCGGCATTGAAAAAGTTTTTCTTTAAAAAAAAAAATCCATCTTTTTTTGTTTATAACAAAAAATGGGGAATCGGGTTTAAAAAAGGTTTGATTAACAGATGCGGAATCTTATTAGAAACTCGCATGCAAAATTTGAAGTCAATCCAAACTTAGTCCGAGTTTTCATGTATACCGTGCATGAAAATATAAATCTGCAAATATACACATAATTTAAAAAAAAAAAAATTTTTTAAGCTGAAGATTTTTATTTAAATACTTAATAATATTGTATTAATATCATAAAAAAAATAAAAAGTTTTTATCAAATTATTGCGCTGCAAAAAAAATTTTTTTAAATGTATTCATTTTTCGAAGGTTCAAACTATGTCCCCTTAATACTTTATTGATTATTAATTACAATAGAAAACAAATAATTAATTATTCAGTCATTGTTTTCCCTATCACATTATTTAATATTCACATAACAACACTTGCAAAAATATTATTATTAGTTTTTCGCGCGAATGTCCTCGCGTCACTTATAAACAAAAATGTGAAATGCGACCGTTAGATCCCCATGCTTTAACGTTCGTTCGCATTAACAGGATGCGATTAGTAACGCACAGATGATGACAAAAAAATGATAATTATGATATTCTTTAAACGTAAATAGGTCAGGCAATCCGAAAATACGCCGGTATAGACCGGATGTTTCTTCACTACAGTAATACCTGAAATACCGCGTCCGATTTCGCGGAACCGACAGAAGTTTGCATTCGTCGTGCATTCAAAGACCCGTGAACGATGCTCGTCGCGAGGAATTCGGGCGTTCCGCAACGACGTGTGATCTAAGAATGTCAGCAAGAAATTGGCCGCGTATACGGAGCCGTGACCCGAATCGAAGAATGCACTGAGATTCGGTCGGCATGTAACGGGACAAGGTAAAATTCGCTCCTCGCGAGTCGAGAGAGTACGATTGTAAAAGCAGTCAGCTGCATTTAGGCGGCGAACGTGAGCTACGGCGAATATAAAGAGCGTTGTGACATTTCCTTTGTGATGCAGTTTTTTGCACGTGCCTTTATCCCCCACGGCTGACGTCACGGCTTTGTTCTGAAAAGCAATCGCGATCGCGATGCGGTTTACGAGGAAACGATCGACCGGATATCGAATGATGCGAATGCAATATGTTACATCATCTTTACGAAACTAGTTTACTCGCGCATAAACAGATGCTCGCTCCACTATATCAGAATCCTCTCGTAATCCTGTCATTCGTTTGATTCGCGAGAAAACTGGTTGACGTTTTATCTTAATAAATGGTGCTTCGTCGTCAAACTTTCGGAAAAGTTTTAAAAAATCAGTCTCTTTTTTATTTATTCGCAATATTCATTAGATGAAATATTTTTCCCTCGTCGAACGAGTTATGTTTGTTTTATATTATATATAATTGTTTCTGAAGTATGAATTATCATTTAAATAAATGATTTATATATCATGCTTTTAAGCTGTATCTTGTATAATATAATATATTCGAGCGTAACATAGAAATTTTATGCTGAATCGTTGGGAATGCCTCACGGCATTCAACGTTGTAACCTTTGATTGCATACGAAGAATAGACATAACGGGTATTTCTATTCTCATATTTCAGATACGGTCCATAAATTTAGTATGCAATTCTCTAGCAATTCGTGATTCAGCTTAATGTATCTTAGCAATGTTTTTTTGCGCGAAAATAAATAAAAAGAATTTATTATAAGTTGGTAAATGTTATTATTTATCTATATATAATTGAACGAGTACGTGCATTTTGAAAATGCATTGCCCTTTAAATGTAAACACTTTATTCAAGTCGCGTTATTTAAATTGCTACGCTTTTCAAATCCTTGTTTTACTTGCGAAGATGTAACGATTCGTCTGGTGTGTCACGACCATGTTCAGATGAGACGCTTATAAAAAAAAAATTCAATGTTTTTTGCCGGTCTGTGAAGCCATGTTATATTAGCTCGCCGGTCGTACCGTAAAAAAGTATTTATGGAACAAAAATTATGAGGGAATATTTATGGCAATCGAGTTCGTTACCATGAAAAATGATTTCGATCGGATATTGCACTTGTCTGTAGCAAAAGTAGATCTTGTTTTGACATTATGTATTGGCGCATTTCTTTTATATCGATAAGAAAAACAATTTTGAAATTGATATTTTTTTTTTGTTTTTAATGTTGCGTCATTACCATTTCTTTGTGCATATTAAATCGTCCGTGAATACAATTTCTACAAAACATGAATGATATCACTCTATTGACGTCACGCACACGCGTCAGTTAGACCTGTGGGAATATCGTGATAAAATTATGACGATGTGTCGGAAAGAGCTGATTCCGCGTGATGTCACGCATCTTTGTCAACTTGTGAAGAACGATCTTAACAAACAACCTAGGACCAACCTGGATCATTGTCTATCACGAAGATCTGCTTTTCTAACGAGGTATTTAAATTAAATCTACGCAAATTATTTTTTTGCGATTTTTTTTCTGCGTATTATTGTTAGAAACTCGCTTTATTCACAATACGATGGTTATGGATTTATCTCTTTTTTTTTTTAATAAGCTTTAGCTTCTATTATAAACTTATTTCATCCTGTGGCGGACGTAGCAGTGACGTCAGGAAACGTAGAGAAGAAAGAAAAAATAGAGAGAGAGAGAGAGAGAGAGATCCGTAGAGGTCGCCGCGAGAAAATCGTGACGACGCGTTAGGAAAGGATTACAGCGTCTCTGACGTCACGACTTCGATCGCCCACGAGCTGCAGATCTCACGGACAATGAAAACTTTTCTTCTGTATTAACTGAAGCTCTCGCAACGGCATCATTCATACTGCCTCCATGCTTCAATTTCTTGCATAATATCCTCAAGGTTGCACTTCTTGTTCTGCGCTTTATTTTCGTCCCACCTTGAACTCTTGTCTATTGTCGTTATATTAAGAAAGTTAATAATAACGGTCGATTTAAGTCTTTTTTCGAGATATCTTTACCATGAGAACCTCGCACAATTCTCACGTAAATTGGTTACGTAAACGTTACGTAATTGTATACACTGCCTTATCGTCTATTTCTAATCCGAAGAGCGATTCTGTAAGATCGCTTTGTCACGGAACAGATTTTCATATCATCTTCCAAATTTTTCCTTGTTATCTATGACGTAACTTTGTGTTATGCGTACTGTCTTTAGTAATCTCATTTCTTTCGCGATATATCTGTACCGATTTGCAATGGATAAGAGTTATGTTAAAGAGTTTTTTTTTTAAGTTTTTTCAAATTCATCGCAACATATTTGTATCTCTGCATAATTTATACCTTTATTAATCGAAATTTCAGTTATTAGCTACTTACTTACTCTTCATTGTAACGATAATAAGTATATATCCATCTTGTTAATAAGTAGTTATAAGCAAAACAGGCGTTACGTCATCGAGAGAAGCCGGTTATGCCGGTAGTCGCGTATCAGGTGCAGCTTTATATCGTTAACGCAATATATCAACGTTTTACCGCTCATGCCCGATATACCGAAAGTAAAAATAGGATTGTCAGCACACGAGATGGGCGTTTTAGTCACTCGACGTCGTGCCAACTTCCTTCATCCTCGAGGTGAGGCCGCGACGCCGTGGATATCTTGTCCATAAGGGACCAGTTTACATGATTTGCCGGCCAAATAGGGATCGCGGTTCAAGGATGACCTTTGTCATTGCCGCAGCGAGCCATTGCGTGCCGATGAATCAGTTGCTCTTTCAATGCGCGTGTGTACCTTGTCATCAACGTATCTCTTCGCTGCAGATAAGTCACGTTTTCCTTTGTTCCTCGATGATGATTTAGATTGACCGGAGTTCTCTCTTATCTATCTGGCTAAATTGTTTTACGGCGGACAAATGGACGAGTCGATTATCCGAAAGTATAGTTTCCCGATATGCTCGATTTGTATTATTGTCTTAGCTTCTAAACTATTGTATGTACATAAAGATCATAGACACAAAGAATATTTCTAACGGTTACTCAACCGCCGGATAAAGTTATCCGGAAGATAACGGTTTTCCTTTTTTTTTTTTTTTTTTGCTTTCGTAGCATCGATTATATGTAGGAAGAAACACAAGCTTTTTTTAAGCTGACTGGAAAGAAAGTCGTGCACGCAGCAGTTTCGAGAAATTTTAATTAAACAATTCCGAAACTACATACTAATCATTTTACAGCTAATACTTCGCGAAAACATTTTCACGCTAAACAAATATCATGTTATGCAAATTCCATTCTTTGATTATTAGTCAGGTGAAATTGAGAGATGTATAAAAAGTGAGCGTCTTCTTGACCGCAATCATTATATTGGATAGTCACCTATCAGTGATCAAAAAGCGACGCGTTATCTGGAAAGTGACAGAATAATCTAGATTATGGTATGTCATGTCTCTCGCGTGCAAACGTATACGTCAGTTGGCAGATAAATCTTCCATGTTCCCGAGATTTTCCACCGCTATTCCCGAGCGATTCTACAAACGGATGGATACGAAAACCGCTAATTGCAGCTAACGCACTCGAATGACTTTCAAGAACCCCCAACGCCGTATTCCAAGATCCAAGGATGAAGCGTACTTTACATCATAATTCGCGAATTACGCAGGTTAAAGCGTCGTTCTCGCGCCGCTATCGCCATCGTCGGGTTTCGTGCTTCTATCACGTGAGCGGGAGACATTTCTCCCCGTAGATTTTCGAGATTACCGGGGACCCCATAACCATCATGCGCGCGCGCGCAGACTTATCCGTGATATAGCGGTCATTTATCGCTAACGCTCGGCAAAACCGGAATCAAAATTGCCGCGATAATCGTCGCGCCATTCGCTCTCTGTAACGAGCTGAGCTACACGAAATTACACGAATTGTAACGTATCGCACGCGACAAGCTTCCCCCGGAAAAATAATCGAATTCGCCGCGAACGAGCGAGAGAGCGTCTAATAAATTGCGTCTAATTGACGCGCGGATTGCGAGACTCGTTGGCGGCTTATCTGGCACTAACAACGCGAATTGTATCTGCTATCTCCTTCGCGCGCCTCAAGGATTTCTTTGTTTCGTTGGATCGGCTCGATCCTCATCACCGCGACTTACTCCCGCTCGTAACGCAACTGCGTAATCGGATTTCCACGTGCAGTTTGCACCTGAACGTGAGTAACGAGTGTCTATTAGGAAAGCGACCACGCGAGAGAATCTAGAAACGGCCGCCCGACAGCGATTCTGCCAATCGCAAGAAAGGACAAAGCCGCGGCGAGCCGCGAACCTTTGTTATACGAGGTGGCATCAAGGATTCCTCTCTCGACAGAGATGGCCGAGATACTGCCGACGCTCTGCCTTCTGACAGTATTATCAGCGCGATAACATCGATGATATAAAGAAGTTTCGATACTAATGTTAACAAAGATTATTTTAATCGCGGATCCTTTACTAAATTTCTAATGAATTTTACTCATTAAAAAGAATAGCATTTAACATTGAGAATATAATACATTAATTTTTATTAATCTGGAATTTTAACCAGAAATCAAATTTTGATATATGGTATAATTAAATGTTAATTTGTTGCTAATATGTTGTTTTAATTACGAATTTATTGCTTTTACCAATTAGCAGGAAATTGATATTAAATATAGGAGTACCGCCCTAACATTACAGTTGTGTAGCACCTTTACTTCCGAAAAACATTTATAGTGAATCGTAAATAAAAAAGAAATTTGAATTAATTGTTAATTAATTGCTCGAAACTATTGGAAATTTATTACTCACGAAATAAATTTAAAAAATAATCAAAAATGCTTGATTAATATTTATATCACTGCAGCAAACTATATGTCACCACGAAAATAAACGAGCAATTAATTTTATAAATACCAATAAATACTAATAAATTAACGAAATTATGAGATGCTTACCTCATGGTTTCGCCTTCGTTGTCCATGTCTTCTCGGGCCTATTCCTTTCTTGTTTGTCCTTTATTGCTCCTCCATAACACTCACACGACACTCACTCGCGAAAACACGGTTAATTACGACCACGCACGCACTAATCACTAGAATACGACGAACGCCCCTCAATTTACATAGTACTCCCGACATGCACTTTATTTTACATTGCAACGGAAGAATGCGAAGTTCTCACGGTCACACGAAGCTATGATTTGTTCAGCACTGAAAATTGTACAATCAAGATCATATAATGTCTATCTATTTTGTTAATAATAGAATATACACGCATTTAACGGCAATTTTTTTTATTATAATTCAAGTAAATAAATATATACATACAAATCAAAATTAAAAGATAGATATTCATAGAATAAGATATCTAAGAATATGTTATTGCTATGTCGACTCGCGCGATTGATTTCGATCGAATATTAATCACATAAAATATACATTTCAACAGATCATCAATGTATAAGTGCGGACTTTTTATGATACGCAGTTAATAAATATTAAATTATAGTGTAATAACTAGTGTAGATTATTATAATTAATAATCTACACTAGTTATTATATATGTTTCAATAACGCTCACAAATCAATTTATTTTATACCTGCAATATTTTGTTAATAATTAAAAAATTCGAAAGTGATATCGGCAGGTTAACTCTGCGCTCTTTTACGCGATATTATATGAGTTAATGACTAATTAAGACACGATAATCGTTAAGATTAATTAAACACGCGAGTTGATTATCACGAGTTGTGTAATACTTGTAAGGAATAAGACGAGAGAGATAAAATACGATGCCGCACTGAGTGCGTAGTTTTTGTACATTAGAACTCGTCGCGCAAAAATGATAACAAGATCACTGTATGTAAACAAAAGCATTATACGATATAATAGGTTACGCAGTTCGTGTGTCATCGTATTATTTCTCAAAGTATGATCGCGACAAGTGTTAGAAGATGCCAAATGATTATTTTCTACGAGTATCACATTTATCGATTATCAACTTGTATGATTAATTAATCTTCGTGATTATCGCATCGTAACTAGCCATCAACTTGTAGTATCGCGAGGTATTGTATATTATCGGGATAAAGTTACCAATGTCATTTTCAAATTTCTCAGTTATTATTAAAATATTGCAGGTATAAAACGAACTGATTCGCGCGTTACTAAAACGTCTAATTAATAAAGTACTGTAAAACAAATTAGATTTTACTGTGGATAAAATCACTATCAAATTTAACAAAATCTGCCCAGATAGAACTTACAAAGGAATCTCGCGAATCCGAAAGTTCTGATTTTGATGAAACTTTACAGACATGTAGAGGAGGGGGGTCAATAGATGAATTTAGAAATTTTTAATTGCGGCCCAGAAACGGTTTTAAAAAATGTTATATACAAAAGTTTCATGGTAAAAACAACTCTATTTGATCACATTAATAAAATTTGAAAAAATAATTTTTAAAAAATGTTCAAAAATCTTTTTAAAAAATAGCGTAGTTAAATAGAGCTGTTTTTACCATAAAACTTTTGTATAAAACATTTTTTTATATCTCGAATAGTTTTCGAGATATATCGAGAAAAGCAAAAAGCTCTACATATGAGGGGTGCTTTCACCCCTTTTTTGAACCGTTTTTGGACCGCGACTGAAAATTTCTAAATTCATCTATTGACCCCTCTACATGTGTGTAAAGTTTCATCAAAATCAGAATTTTCGGATTCGCCAGATTCCCTTGTTAGATAGACTTTATTGAGAAACAACATACAATACATCTTGCTTAATATACGAACCGCGTTCATAGAATAACAATAGATTTTCTCTGTGCGTTGATAGTGTCGGTACTTGTCCTTTTTCCTCTCTCGATATCTCTCGTTATAGAGTGGGCCGTATCCCACTACTGGAACTCTGGGACGTACGCGAACAGACATATCAACAAGTAAGTGAACAAGGACGTTGCTATATCAAAGGTCGTAATTATATCATTTTAATATTTGTCGACTATATGTCACAAATTCCGCGCTTATACCTTCATGATCTGTTAAAATGCGTAGTTTAATAAGATTTATTCGATCAAATTTTCAATCACATGAGTCAGCAAAGCACTAACATAGTCTTGGATCTCGCATTTTTTTTTCTGCCGATATTTATCTTTAATTTTAATTTGCATATATTTATTCATTTGTATTATAATAAAAGGTAGTATTGCTGTGTAAAATGCGTGCGTATATATTATTCGTTAGCAACAGAAATACATTGTGCGAATTTGACGCGTGATTTTCCAGTACTGAGCGAATCGTAGCTTCGTGTAGGTTGAAAAAACAACATACAATACATCTTGCTTAATATACGAACCGCGTTCATAGAATAACAATAGATTTTCTCTGTGCGTTGATAGTGTCGGTACTTGTCCTTTTTCCTCTCTCGATATCTCTCGTTATAGAGTGGGCCGTATCCCACTACTGGAACTCTGGGACGTACGCGAACAGACATATCAACAAGTAAGTGAACAAGGACGTTGCTATATCAAAGGTCGTAATTATATCATTTTAATATTTGTCGACTATATGTCACAAATTCCGCGCTTATACCTTCATGATCTGTTAAAATGCGTAGTTTAATAAGATTTATTCGATCAAATTTTCAATCACATGAGTCAGCAAAGCACTAACATAGTCTTGGATCTCGCATTTTTTTTTCTGCCGATATTTATCTTTAATTTTAATTTGCATATATTTATTCATTTGTATTATAATAAAAGGTAGTATTGCTGTGTAAAATGCGTGCGTATATATTATTCGTTAGCAACAGAAATACATTGTGCGAATTTGACGCGTGATTTTCCAGTACTGAGCGAATCGTAGCTTCGTGTAGGGTGAAAATTTTCACATTCTCTCATCTCTTAATATAAAATAAATGCACGTTATATGTTGGAAATAAAGTGCGCGGCGATCGTCATATTCGGTGATTGGTGCGTGCGTGGTCGTAATTAACCGTGTTTTCGCGAGTGAGTGTCGTGGAGGAGCAATAAAAGATGAACAAGAAAGGAAGAGATCCGAGAAGACATCGAGCAACGGCCGAAGAAACCATGCGGTAAGCGTTTCACATAATATCGTTAATTTATTATTTGTTTTTTATAAAATTAAATGCTCGTTTATTTTCGTGGTAACATAGTTTATTGCACTGATATAAATGTTGATTAAGCGTTTTTGATTTAAACTTATTTCGCGAATAATAAATTTGCAGTATTTTTGAGCAATTAGTTAACAATTAATTCTGGTAAATTTTTTTTTTTATTTACGATTTATTTCAAATGGTTTTCGGAGATAAAGGTGCTACTCTGTAATGTTAAGTCAGTATTTAATATCAATCCCATATTTAATATCAATTTCCTGCTAATTGATAAAAACAATCAATTCGTGATTAAAGCAACATACTAGCAATAAATTATCACTTGAGTATGCTACATAATATACATCGGAATTTGATTTTTTGTGGTGAAAGTGTAAAGTTAATAGTGTGCGTGTGTGTACGTGTAATGATATATTCATAAGAGTGAAAAAGAATTGTGTCAAGAATACAAAAATTGCCGGAAACAATAAAACATCGTTGTGTTACAATCCACAAAAAAAAAAAAATAAAAGGATTATATAGAAGAATTGTATGCATTGTTATGGATTATATAGAGAGCAGTAAATAAGCTCAGAATTAGAAAGTTATGGTGCATAAAGAAAGTAGAATAAAACCGGGTACCTTTTATGATAAGTGTGTATAATGATATATTGATAAAAGTGAAAAGAAATTATTCTCGAGTTCAAGAACACAAAAATTGTTGGAAACAATAAAACATCGTTGTAATACAATTCACAAGAAAAAAAAAATAGGATTATATAGAGGGATTGTATATGTATTGTTATGGATTATATAGAGAGCAGCAAACAAACTCATAGAATTAGAGAGAAAATTATGGTGCATTATATATATTTTCTTAAACTGCTGCAACGTGGTTCATTTATGCTTTTGGGCAAGATTTACTTTTATGTAGGGGAAAGTAAGGTAAAAGCGGTTAGGCGGGTCAAACCAGGTATCTATATACACTGTCGAACAATTAAGTTTCGAGACTCGTTTCGCATTTCCGAACGTTTGATTCGTTTGTGCTGCCAAGTTTTAAATTATTTGGTTCAATAGTTAATGAGATACAATCACACAAAGTTGTGTTACAAAATTTTATTTAAAAATCGGTGTAATGGAAAGAACACTTGACAACGCGCCAACATTAAATTCTGCGTTAAATTAGAGAAGTCTCCAAAAGAAACATTACACATAATTCAACAAGCCTACGGAAAGTCAGCTTATGCATAAGAGTAACGTTTCGAAGATACAGATGACATAAAAAAAACGTGAATAAAATTTTGAAATGGCTTGCTTCAGAGGACTAGGCTTGTAGGTACCCGGTTTCACCCTACCCTTTTGGAGAAGTCAAAATACCCAATTTTGCCCTACTTTTCCCTACTTCAAAATCCATCCTGGTAAATAATTCATCAATTTCGACGAATTTAACAATAATATTCTTCAATCAAATACAAATAATTAAAATTTATTTACAGCTTGACACGACGAAAAATTAATGCATATTATGAAGAAAACATTATTTTAGTAAATCGTTTTCATATTTATAACTGCAATCAATCATAGGCTTTTTATCTTTCATCAAGGAAATTTTTGAATAATTTTAAAATAATCATGGATGTAATAATATTCGCAAACTGTGTATCAAAATAATTAGATATACTTATTGATAACGACTAAAGCATGTAAGACTGCGTATATATGCACGTATATTAAACGTGATGTATATAATACTTCGACATATTAACATAGAAATCAATCATACAAAGTTAAAATATTTGTGTCGATAATTATAATTAATTTGGATTTAACGATATTGTCCGTGTGTGTGTGCGCGCGTGCGACACAAGAACTATATGTTTTCTTCTGTATAGAAGGAAGGGACGCCTTTATCTTCAAGCAAACAAATGCACACTCGCACTATCCAATTTATATCGCGCGGAATAATATTTACCTGATAAATGCCTCTATTAATCAAGAGCGATAGTAAGCGGGACTTTGACTTGATGACTATTCAAATTATCTCAAGTTTTTTCATTCGTCTATTATCAGTAAATGATGTCAATTACCAAAATTTTTAAATGTAAGAACCAAGCGAGCGGAAGAGAACGCGGAAGGCATATTAAATACGCGTTAAAAAAATCTAATCTAGTGGCATAAAAAATACTTATCAGAATTTGTCACTGTCGTATGTATCATTTAAATGATTAAATGTGGAACACACACACATACACACATGTTAATAGCTACAAACATTCGTTAAGCCGTATCTTCTTCAAGAAATCAAGAAAAAACATATTTCAAAAATACTTAATGCGCGATAACGTTATTATAATACTTTTTTCGATTCTATAAACCAAATTTAAATTTTTTCATATACCACACGCGGACACGAGAAAATAATTACGCAACTAGTTAATTAATTTACGCGTTATTTAATATTCAACAGTACACGCTTTGCCTTGCGTTGCCTTTATCACTCCTATCGGCTCGCGCATATCGAGAAATTATAAACGTATGAAAACTTATTTCATCAATATATCTCATAACTGTAGTGAAATAGAGCGGTCAGTCTGCAAAGATGCAATCGATTACCATCATCACGCACGAATACCATGTGCGTGACGCGCTCTCCGAGCGGTCTTAGAATCACCGGTACCCTCTCTCTCTCTTTTTCTCTCTTTTTCTCTCTCTTGATATAAGCAAATAAAAAATCGCGAGAACCCGGCAATGAAAATACTCGGCGTCATTCCTGTTTATTCACGCCGCGTGCTACGCAAGATTTGTATCTGACAAATCGATAAAGAGCATCTCTTACATACTTATTCAACACATGCTGACGTACACGTAAACACATGCTTTGCCGTTCGTATCCATTTTTTTTTTCTTTCCTTTGCATTGTGCGTTTCCTGGCCGCGAGAATAGAATTCTTATCTGTACAACCCGGTAGCGTAACGACCTGACATTGAAGTCTCACATCTCCCGTTACCGCTGACTCGCGGAGCAATTACCTGACCGAGCTATTTTTAAACTAACCGTTTACACCGACAACAACCAAAGCAGCAATCTCGATTTCCATTTTCCTTCCATTACGTGAAGAAAATTTCGATACATTTTTATTCGTATTCCGAAAGTGACAATACCAGACTCGTTATCTCACATCTCGTCGCCATTTTAGATTCGTATATCGTTACATTCGGTTCCGATAACATGTCAATGCCATGGTGCAATGTCGCGCGAGATCGATTATCCTGTATAAGAGATAAGATGTAAATAAAGAATGTGCCTGGACGTGCAGAATCATTTGCCGAGAATGAAAATAATGATATATAATTTTGATTAAAAATACAAAATAAATTTTATTGGTCAATTATTAATTTTTAAAAGGTAGTCATATAACAAATACTTGACGTTTCTTTTTTATCATAAGATTTTTCAGTATTTTTATTACACTTTAATTTAATAAAAATCTACCTTTGTATTATTCGATTTATGTACATGCTATTTTGAATTACTAAATTTTTGATTGATATTGTATGAGCGACTAATTATAACTTTTCAATGTAATTTATTTTTTAAATTAATTTTTTAATACATATTACTTTTTAGAAAAAAAAAAAAAAAACAACAAATGCATATAGAAACACTAAATGAGAAAAAAAAACCTTACATTTTTGCAAAATGTAAAAATGCAATTTTTCAACATATTTGTCCTGAGCTTTGTCATTGTCATATTAAGTACAGTGAAACTCGTGACATCTTCGTATTCGCGACATCTCTTATCTCAAGGTGATAAGGCATGCTTTTGATCGATGCTTTGTATCGATGTAGAATATAGATCGCTCATGGCAAATCACCTGTAATCACCTGTTAATGTGTTCTCGGAACAACGAACAAGGAGATATATCGGAAGATTTGTTTTACGCAAGCATTAATCGCGCGTGAAATATTATCGAAGCTTCTATTCGCGCTTTGTGTTTTCGGCGATATCTT
>NW_021853741.1:136200-161313 GCF_003651465.1 Formica exsecta
GTTACAATCCACAAAAAAAAAAAAATAAAAGGATTATATAGAAGAATTGTATGCATTGTTATGGATTATATAGAGAGCAGTAAATAAGCTCAGAATTAGAAAGTTATGGTGCATAAAGAAAGTAGAATAAAACCGGGTACCTTTTATGATAAGTGTGTATAATGATATATTGATAAAAGTGAAAAGAAATTATTCTCGAGTTCAAGAACACAAAAATTGTTGGAAACAATAAAACATCGTTGTAATACAATTCACAAGAAAAAAAAAATAGGATTATATAGAGGGATTGTATATGTATTGTTATGGATTATATAGAGAGCAGCAAACAAACTCATAGAATTAGAGAGAAAATTATGGTGCATTATATATATTTTCTTAAACTGCTGCAACGTGGTTCATTTATGCTTTTGGGCAAGATTTACTTTTATGTAGGGGAAAGTAAGGTAAAAGCGGTTAGGCGGGTCAAACCAGGTATCTATATACACTGTCGAACAATTAAGTTTCGAGACTCGTTTCGCATTTCCGAACGTTTGATTCGTTTGTGCTGCCAAGTTTTAAATTATTTGGTTCAATAGTTAATGAGATACAATCACACAAAGTTGTGTTACAAAATTTTATTTAAAAATCGGTGTAATGGAAAGAACACTTGACAACGCGCCAACATTAAATTCTGCGTTAAATTAGAGAAGTCTCCAAAAGAAACATTACACATGATTCAACAAGCCTACGGAAAGTCAGCTTATGCATAAGAGTAACGTTTCGAAGATACAGATGACATAAAAAAAACGTGAATAAAATTTTGAAATGGCTTGCTTCAGAGGACTAGGCTTGTAGGTACCCGGTTTCACCCTACCCTTTTGGAGAAGTCAAAATACCCAATTTTGCCCTACTTTTCCCTACTTCAAAATCCATCCTGGTAAATAATTCATCAATTTCGACGAATTTAACAATAATATTCTTCAATCAAATACAAATAATTAAAATTTATTTACAGCTTGACACGACGAAAAATTAATGCATATTATGAAGAAAACATTATTTTAGTAAATCGTTTTCATATTTATAACTGCAATCAATCATAGGCTTTTTATCTTTCATCAAGGAAATTTTTGAATAATTTTAAAATAATCATGGATGTAATAATATTCGCAAACTGTGTATCAAAATAATTAGATATACTTATTGATAACGACTAAAGCATGTAAGACTGCGTATATATGCACGTATATTAAACGTGATGTATATAATACTTCGACATATTAACATAGAAATCAATCATACAAAGTTAAAATATTTGTGTCGATAATTATAATTAATTTGGATTTAACGATATTGTCCGTGTGTGTGTGCGCGCGTGCGACACAAGAACTATATGTTTTCTTCTGTATAGAAGGAAGGGACGCCTTTATCTTCAAGCAAACAAATGCACACTCGCACTATCCAATTTATATCGCGCGGAATAATATTTACCTGATAAATGCCTCTATTAATCAAGAGCGATAGTAAGCGGGACTTTGACTTGATGACTATTCAAATTATCTCAAGTTTTTTCATTCGTCTATTATCAGTAAATGATGTCAATTACCAAAATTTTTAAATGTAAGAACCAAGCGAGCGGAAGAGAACGCGGAAGGCATATTAAATACGCGTTAAAAAAATCTAATCTAGTGGCATAAAAAATACTTATCAGAATTTGTCACTGTCGTATGTATCATTTAAATGATTAAATGTGGAACACACACACATACACACATGTTAATAGCTACAAACATTCGTTAAGCCGTATCTTCTTCAAGAAATCAAGAAAAAACATATTTCAAAAATACTTAATGCGCGATAACGTTATTATAATACTTTTTTCGATTCTATAAACCAAATTTAAATTTTTTCATATACCACACGCGGACACGAGAAAATAATTACGCAACTAGTTAATTAATTTACGCGTTATTTAATATTCAACAGTACACGCTTTGCCTTGCGTTGCCTTTATCACTCCTATCGGCTCGCGCATATCGAGAAATTATAAACGTATGAAAACTTATTTCATCAATATATCTCATAACTGTAGTGAAATAGAGCGGTCAGTCTGCAAAGATGCAATCGATTACCATCATCACGCACGAATACCATGTGCGTGACGCGCTCTCCGAGCGGTCTTAGAATCACCGGTACCCTCTCTCTCTCTTTTTCTCTCTTTTTCTCTCTCTTGATATAAGCAAATAAAAAATCGCGAGAACCCGGCAATGAAAATACTCGGCGTCATTCCTGTTTATTCACGCCGCGTGCTACGCAAGATTTGTATCTGACAAATCGATAAAGAGCATCTCTTACATACTTATTCAACACATGCTGACGTACACGTAAACACATGCTTTGCCGTTCGTATCCATTTTTTTTTTCTTTCCTTTGCATTGTGCGTTTCCTGGCCGCGAGAATAGAATTCTTATCTGTACAACCCGGTAGCGTAACGACCTGACATTGAAGTCTCACATCTCCCGTTACCGCTGACTCGCGGAGCAATTACCTGACCGAGCTATTTTTAAACTAACCGTTTACACCGACAACAACCAAAGCAGCAATCTCGATTTCCATTTTCCTTCCATTACGTGAAGAAAATTTCGATACATTTTTATTCGTATTCCGAAAGTGACAATACCAGACTCGTTATCTCACATCTCGTCGCCATTTTAGATTCGTATATCGTTACATTCGGTTCCGATAACATGTCAATGCCATGGTGCAATGTCGCGCGAGATCGATTATCCTGTATAAGAGATAAGATGTAAATAAAGAATGTGCCTGGACGTGCAGAATCATTTGCCGAGAATGAAAATAATGATATATAATTTTGATTAAAAATACAAAATAAATTTTATTGGTCAATTATTAATTTTTAAAAGGTAGTCATATAACAAATACTTGACGTTTCTTTTTTATCATAATATTTTTCAGTATTTTTATTACACTTTAATTTAATAAAAATCTACCTTTGTATTATTCGATTTATGTACATGCTATTTTGAATTACTAAATTTTTGATTGATATTGTATGAGCGACTAATTATAACTTTTCAATGTAATTTATTTTTTAAATTAATTTTTTAATACGTATTACTTTTTAGAAAAAAAAAAAAAAAACAACAAATGCATATAGAAACACTAAATGAGAAAAAAAACCTTACATTTTTGCAAAATGTAAAAATGCAATTTTTCAACATATTTGTCCTGAGCTTTGTCATTGTCATATTAAGTACAGTGAAACTCGTGACATCTTCGTATTCGCGACATCTCTTATCTCAAGGTGATAAGGCATGCTTTTGATCGATGCTTTGTATCGATGTAGAATATAGATCGCTCATGGCAAATCACCTGTAATCACCTGTTAATGTGTTCTCGGAACAACGAACAAGGAGATATATCGGAAGATTTGTTTTACGCAAGCATTAATCGCGCGTGAAATATTATCGAAGCTTCTATTCGCGCTTTGTGTTTTCGGCGATATCTTGAGTGACGAGTACGTGATAAATAATATGTAATAATGCTATAAGTGTAATAAAAATTAAGTATTTAGAAGAGGAAAAAGATTAATAAAAATGATGAAGATAAATAGATATTAAAATTTTACAGAAAATTAATTATAGATACTTAATCACATCGGGTAATCAATTTCTTATCGTCGTATAGCGTGCAGCTGTAAATATATTAGGTAGCGCATTCTACTTCCTTATCGAATTGATTAACCCAATTGACATGCAATAATCTCAGATAATAATCTACACAGATATTTTCCTCCTTATTTTTATCGAATTTTGCGGTGCAACGTTTATTAAGAATTTAATGCAACGCAATGTTTTTGAGCTGCTTTAAAATTATTTTGCTACTTCTGTCTTTCAATTGACTACGACGATTTCATAAATGTGCCGGTAGATCTGCACCTTCGCAACCGTCTGTATCTTATCCTGATGTGTTGCGAGAGCCATCGCCTCTAGAAAAGAATGCGTAAAGACAGGATGCTCGTATAGAAGTGAAAGTCTATTCGGTTGTGTATATATTTACATCATTATTCTTTGCCAATGACACAACGAACGAAAACAGTGGGAGTGGAAACCGTCCTGATGACACCGGCCGGCTTGTCTCCGGCAGAGCCGGCAATCGGTGTCACTATGTCGAGTTACTACCAATGACGTCACACCGCTGTTCAATCCGTGAATTCTCCCCTCCTTTCCCATCCGCGAGAAGCACCATCGCTGAATAAGGAACAAGCATGAGCGATTGCCAGTTGGTCTAAAGAGATAATGCGCCGCCGAGCATACAAGCAGAAATCGACTAATAAAAAGCATTTATGTGACGCTTTCCCCGATAAAAGATTCGCGATTAAAAAACCGCTAATTTGCATTAAACGAGCGTATGGCAATAGTGGCAGTAATCTTTTTTCAATTGAGCTGATTAAACTGAGATAAAAAACGCATTATAATTTCCGTGAGATTTGTGTTTTCTAACACGTTGCTATAACGATAATTTTAATAAATATAAAATTAGATTATTACACTGCGACAAATAAATATAATTATAAAGCGAGAATATTATGAGATGAAGATATAGAGTATAGTTTTAATATAGATTTTTTTATTCAAAAGATAGACACATGTTTGTGTAAGAAACGATTCATTCCGAATAATTGATACTAAACTGTGTGGCTGTATTGAAGCAAAAATTTTAAGTAAATTGCAAGTATAAAAAATAAACCGTATATTTTGCATTTTTGCAAGGCGCAAATGAAACGTAAAAAAATTCATGTACTATCAGAATATATCTTGAAAGAATCGAGATGTTTTTTGTGCGATTCGCATTTTATAAAACCTTACTTCAAGATAAATAACAACGATTGCTGATCAATTGCGCGACTGATAATTCCTCATCATTCTGTGACCTTAGTGCACTTGTCGTCATCGGTTCTCTTGCGCTACCGGTCTTTTGTTACGCGAACGCGCATGTCACATCATCATCGCGTTCGTATATCGCGGAAACTGTCACGGTCGCCTCGCTAAAGCGTTTCATCAGGAATTCAATGGATAATCGTGATGCTTGTGTTAAAAAAATTAATAATTTAAATTATATACATTATAAACATCGTTGCGTAACTCGATCAATTAAATACATCAGTATTCGTGTTCCGGCAATGATATTAATAATTTTTTGCTGAATACGCCGCTGATTCTGAGTATATATCTAGAACAGGGTGATTTCTCCCTGGAAAAACACGAGAAACCTGGAATTCTTAGAAAATTCTCATGGAATTTTATTAGAACTCAGGAAATTGTTTAAAACATTCTCTCTTTGATAATTTTGTTCTTATACTGTAAAGAGTCTGCAATCCGCCGATAAGTCAAGTTGTAAATTATGTGTTTAAAGAAAGTATATTATAAATATATATTTATCTCTAGTTATATATTCAATGTCTTAACAAAATATCGAATATGCAGTACATATTCTTTATTTTTAATTTTGATAATAAAAGATAAAAATGTTATGTAAGTTAAAACTTTTTATCTTAACGAAAAAGCTATCCAGTTCTATCTTTTTCAGTACATTTGTATATCTAATACTTGAAATTTAAGTGACTTTGTTTTTTCTTGATATAAGTAAAAAGCATTAGAAAACGTACAATAAAAAAACTAATTTTAGGGGAAATTATACCAAAAAAAAAAAAAAAATCTTTGAAATATTCTCGTTACCTAGAATTTTAAATAAACCTAAAAATACTTGGGAGAGCAGAGAATTTTCAGGAAATTGTTTTACAAAATTTGAGTAGAGATCCTATAGAATTTTACAATTAAGTCTATCGATCATATTTCGAGATAAATAATGATAGGCGCTTCGGTAGCGGATACGCAGTATTTCGCGCTCGGATAGAATACTTGCCCGCGTATCTTTCGCGCGATAAGGGATTTCCGCCGCGAGCGAGTAACTTTCTGGGGCGCGGACTTTGTTTCCGTCAATCTCAATAATTGGTCGCATTTTCCTAGCGAGCTCTTCATTTCCCATCTAGCTTGTCCGAGCGTTGTTACTTGTACAAGTGAACGGCACGAGGTAGAAGGAAGCGGGAGAACGTAAGGGTCCAAAAAGCAGGTCACATCGCGGCGATAACGGTAGTCTGTATATAGCGTTGATGCAACGGGGATGACGTCCACGTACGGCGGAGAAAGAGAAGTTCCTCCTTCCCTCTTCTTTCTTTATCTAGCTCCCGCCGCGTGACTCTTCGTAGTTACTCGTGGAGTAGGAACGCGACGAGACGTTACAATGGCGATCCCGAACGCAACGGGCTTTCCCACGCATCATTACAGGTCATTACGCAGTTAGTAATCTTCTGGAAAGTCCGCACGCAACCGAACGCCAGTTCCATGGACTCGTTGCCTCAATCCACTCGTTTCGCGAATCGTCGAGGACACGCGCGCGTTTCCGCGACTCTCCAAAGTTTTTGTTATAAACATGAAGGAAGAGAGTTATCTGCTTATTGAAAGTGGTCACGAAAAATGTTCCGTATTTGGCCAGGTTTGCCAAATGGAATAACTTGGACCATTTCGTTGCCATCTTGAATATATGTATATAATGTTACGTTTAGTTGTGTTAATACTTAGTAAGTGTGTGTTTGGGTTATTGGATGACATACTACTTACTAATTACTAAACACAACTAGATGTAACACTATATATGTACGAATATTCAAGATGACGACGAAATGGTCCAAGTTATTCCATTCGGCAAACCTGGCTCCATACGGAACATTTCTCGTGACTACATTTTTTCTCTCTACACTATCGAAACTCTCCTTACTCTTCCTTCGTGGTTATAAATCAAATAGATAATTCGTCGGTCGTAATATAAATTTCGTTTTTTGCATCTCTACTTATTCAAATATTCCAGAAAGAAATATATAATATTATGTTTGCGAAGTAAAATACAAAATTGTTTGCGCTTCCTGCAAAAAACAGGAAAATGCGGCTTACAATAATTTTGTCGTAAGGCACCGAGAGATACCGTCACAAGACAATTTTTTTTTTGTCCCCGCTGACGTCATCAATGCCGATGGTTACGAAATTGACACGACGTTGGGGCAGTTACTGTCAACACGGTTGCAATGAGGGCGGAGCACACCCGCTCTATCCCATTCCCTATTGTAAAAAGTAATGTTAGTAGTAGAGAGATCGTAAAATTATCGGAAATAATTTATTATCCCGCATACAACGATCGGCCAATTATCGGCGGTGCTTTTAATCACAGGGCGAACCGGCGTGCTCGCGTTGCTAACCAATCGCCGAGACGTAATTATTACGTTTATCCCCCGTCGTGACGCCTATGGGCAAGTTTCTGTAGTAGAACGGCGATGCGGTTCTGCATCTATCGAAGGACGTCGAGGGTGTCAACGTTCACTCGCGCGAAAGTGAAAATCTGGTCTGCCGCGATCGCTCGTTATATATGTATGTATCGCCGCTTTTACCGGTCTCTCGTAACGATGCAACGCTCGATCGCATCGATGACTATTTGTAATCGATTGTATATATACGGGTTACATCTTATTCTCTCCTAGTCTTTTGCTATCGGATGCACCGGACGTAACTGTGACTTATGGGTGACGCCCCCCCCCCGGCGTTGCAGCCATGTGCGTATACGCGTCGAAACACCCGCATTGATAGCTTAGCACACACAACATAAGACAGAAAAGACAAGAGCGAAGAGAAATGCATTTTAATATAAAACAGATAATATTGATTGTGAGTGTACGCCTGTCACACATATGTATCTAAATGTAATCATTAGAGAACATACACATATATACGTACGAGATATATTCCAATGTATAATCGCTCAAACGCATTTTTCCATTCTCGCGATACATGCACAGCGTGGCAACAATAAACTTTGAGAGATCGCGATATCTGTTAGCCGGCGAAACACCATCAGTCTCTTTAAGATCGCGCAGGCGATCTATCCGCGAGCCCCCCTTTTTCCCCGCCAGCCCGACTCGATTATCCGCGACTCTCTCCCCGATACACTTTGTTATCGCGAGACGAGAGTGTCAACTCCCGCGCGAAAGTGAAAATCTGGGCTGCGGCGGCCGCTGCGCGAGATACGCCACGTTTGCTCATTGTCGGCGCGTGCGGCAACGGCAAAAGGCCGGCCCCCGCGGCGGAATCTAGGCTGCGACCCGCTTCGCCGTATCATTTAGGTCATTGGGTTCGGCCGGGTCCAGCGAAACCGGGTAAACGCGACCCACACCCATTGCCATGAGTCTCGCAAGGCGCGCGCGCCTGCACCGCCATGCGCGCGGCGGATAGATCGCCTATGCACGGAGACCTCCGACGTAACCGCCGGCTATTATGTTACGGCGGCTCCCATTGTCGAAGCGAAATGGCAATATGCGGCGGTAGCCGCGGTATGCAGAGCGTGGCCGTGCTCGCGAAGATTACACTGTTCAAATTTGCCTTAACTTCTACCAAGTCATTTTTGGTAGATTTTTTTACCGCTGATTACGAATCTGGCTATAAAAATGGCGTATCATGTCAAGTCTTTGAGAAAACCTCAGTCAAAGTTGCTAAAATAGACGTTTTTGATACTTTTGCGTGAGTTATATCATTCGATGGGGACGTATTCCAGAAAGCAGCGACAGTTCAAAATAAAGCTCAAGACTTATACTTTATGATAAAAATGCCAGAAGTCCCAAGTTTTTCTGAAAAAAAAAGTAATCGACTGGGATTTTCTCAAAAACTTGACATGATATGCCATTTTCACAGCCAAATTCGTAATCAGCGCTAAAAAATCTGTCAGAAATGACTTGGTAGAACTTAAGGCAAAAAAAGGTCTCATTTTATCGACCAGTGTTATCGCGTCGCCCTTCGAATAGCGAATTAAAGATGAGCGAGCAATATTCTAATATATAAGTCTGTTACCAGAGAGAATATCGATATTTTTTTTATACGATATTGCAATCATCAGATCGGGACATTATTATAAATATCGTTGTGCATTGAATACGTATTCAAGAGTCTCGAGATGCGTTTGGCATGGTGTTTGAAATTTTGTATCCGTAATAACACGTGTCGTGAAAAATGAACGTACACGTTACACGATCGAGCGCGTGATGGCGAACGCGTTATACTTCCCCCGTGTCGTCGGATTCGCCTACGTATCGTATATCTTGCGTTCGCGAGTTGGAGACATTTGTCGAAGCGACAACGATTATGAGAGGAGCCTCGCACACGCACGCGACCGGTGACGTCAATTCTCTCTCGGTGACGCTATACAATTCGCAAATTATAGTCAAACAATCGGAATGTCGATTTCGCGATAACAAGAGTGCACGTCGGTCAATATTTACCGTTAACGATTTGTACGTGCGAATAACTTGACGTCCTCATTACGGACCATACGCTGGCCGTTTTTAGCGTGCCTTCACGCCGCGCGTTTTGACGCATATTGCGTGTCCCACGCGTATGGCGTAGTATGGAGCGCGCCTGCGAGTAAGAGAGAAAGAGAGAGAGAGAGAGAGAGAGAGAGGAGGCAAATAGCTATACTTCGCCGTTATATCACAGCCGACGTTGCGTAAAATACCACGCGCTCTACGGCCTGGCACACGCTCCTCTTCTGTGTTACAGAGTACGTAGTACGTGGCCGCCTTTCGCCCCTCTCCTGGCCCCCTTTTAAATCCCCCTCGTGATTCCCCTCGTCTCGCGTCCGCTCCCCACTTCCCCTCGTTGGAGCGCGACGACGCGATTCTCTCGTCGAGTCTCTTTATATACGCGCCTTTACTCGCATATAAACCACGCCGAAGCTCCTCGTCGTACGCAGCGAAAGTTTGTTTTCGTTCCTTCCCTCCCCGCCACCGCTCTTTCGCGCTTTACTCTGGTTGTCCTCCTTACCGGAATTCTTTTTTAATCTTCGCGCGCATCAGCGACCGCTCTCAATCTAATTCACTGGCGAATCGAAGAAACGGAATGAAAACCGAAGATGCTTCGGAGTAGAATCTTTATATATTTTAGGGGGATACAAAATTCAATTAAAGTATTTAAGTTATACATATGTGTACGTATAAAAAAAATTAAGGTCTTATAAAATATTTTTTTGAGAGAATTCGAGATATTTAAGCGAGAAAATCCAATAGAAAAGTGTTTAATTATACAAGAATTTAATTTATACATATCCATATTATATAAAAATATAAAGTATCTACTCCTTGGAAAAACCTAGAAAACCTAGAATTCTCAGGGATTTCGTTTTTACCTTGAAAAAATCAGGGAATTCTCATGGAATTTTATTCAAACTCAGGGAATTTTTTCAAAAATTCTCTCTCTGATCATTTTATTCTTATATTGCAAGCATCGACAATCTGATTGGCCAATGATTGTGAATTATATGTTTCAAATATATTATAAATATATATCTTTCTCTCTTTGATTGTATGTTCATTGTCATAGCAAAAAATACTGAGTACATATTTGTTATTGTAATTCTTACAATTAATGATAGAAAATGAAAATAATATGCAAATGAAAAGTATTTATCTTACAAAAGTCATTCAGTTTTTTTCAGTACATTTTTAAATTTAATATCTAAAAATTAAGTGGTTTATTTTTCCTTTCTATGAGTGAGAAGCGTTAGAAAACGCACACGAAAAAACTTATTTTAAAAAGTTCCATCTAAAAATTCTCTCATTTTATCTGGAATTTTGAACAAATTACCTGAAAAATCAGGGAATTCTCAGGAAATTTTTTTACAAGCTTTGAATAAACACCCTAAAATACTTTTTTTTTTTTTAGAATTGGAATATTTAAACGAGAAAGTCTGTTAGGACTTTCATCGCAACGGAAAGAATTGTCGAAAAATCGGGACCTAGAAACACCCTACTATTAAAGCGATTGTGCGGAACGCGATGAATGAACGCGTTTGAACGTCCTTCGTACGCGAGCTCGCACCACCCATCCGGTGAGAAAGAGAGAAGGAGATAGAGTCGTCTTGTTTTATCGATGAACGGATATAAAATCGCGGATGAAGAAGGGCGTGTATATAAAGATGGACGCAATTTTAATTCCACGAAGGAGGTAACCAGAAGAGGGAACGCATTAAAATAAAAGACTTACACGCGTAACGAGCACGAGAACGCTCGCGATTCCACGGGTGTGATGCATACATACGCGCGCATTTGCATTCGAAAGTTAACGAAGTGTAGCGTAAACGATATAATGATATCGATGCCGGTGGATTGTGCAGTATATTATGAGAAAATGGTAATGCAAGTGGTATGCAATTATGGAACTTCCTACTCTTTACATCATTTTTTTTTTTTATGGGACTTTGTGGATTTAATAGTCAGAGGCGTTCTGTGTATCAAGCGCAACGGCTTCGTAAAAAAAAAAAAAAAAAGAACTTTCGAGCGATATTTCATTTTTCTCTCTGACGATGAGCGCGGAGCTCCGAGGCGAAGTTTCGTGACCGACGTTGATGTGGCGGGCTCTCGCGTGCATGATATAATACCGTGAAAATGGCAGTTTTCACCTCGTTCGTTACAGCCGCTACCGTGCGCGATGACGAAATCCATAAACAGCCACCGATAGTGGATCTGCATATTCAGATGGTTTTTTTTTTTACTTCTGTGACGCCAGTATCGCCACTCCTCGAGCGATATTCCGTCATGACAAACACCGACACGTCGCTCGCCGTGCGATTAGTTACAACAATAACACAACACACATACATGCACAAACACCAATTATTCACGCTTCAGCGCGCGGGAGAATCACGCCTCTTTTCGCGAAGCGGAGAGACTTCTTCGCACTCTCAACTCGGTCAAATCGCCGGTGGTGTGCAATAGGTACCAGCAATATAAAAACGCCAGTATATACGCAGCAAAACGCGATGCGTGCGTGCGAATCTCTCGGTTATTCCGCCTATTTTCCCGGCCTACAATTTCTTCGCGGCGCAGCATCCGCTGTAAAATCGCTTAAATCGATGAAGCGGAAGACTAGCGGTCGGTCGTTTGTCCCACATCGCCGAGACGTGAACTCACAGCTGTAAATCCGCGTCGTGCGAATTCACGACGGAACATCGATAAGAACGGCAACGATGCCTAAAACTATCTTTCGGCTATGAATTCTCTGAATTTGGAGTAAATTTTTCTTCAACTGAGATATATATATCGAGAGAGCGATCGTCTTTTAATTACAAATTATGAACAATAAAGGAATTTCCGTAAAGTAAATGCGAAGAGGAAATGGATATATATTTTTATTTTTCATTTAATTTCTCACAGATATATCGACAATATTTTAAATAATTTTTAATTTAAGAATTAGATAAACGATATTTAATGCGTGTTAGAAATTAAAGCTTATTCCTTATTGTTCTTTGAAGAAAATCTCCATTACAAATTTTATATATGAAAGATGACTAGGTCTAGAATATCCCACTCTTTAAGGGGCATATCCGTTTGAATCTTTGAAAAATGAGTACATTTTCTAGGTTTTTTGCAACGCAACGACTTGATAAAAACTTTTTTTTACATTAATACAATATTATTAAGTACTTAAATAAAAATTTTCAGCTTAAAAAAAAATTTTTTTTGGAAGTTATGCGAATATTTGCAGAGCTCCTCCAATTTTAGGTGGCTGCATGATGTGCATGAAAACGTTCGTTTATTATATCCGAAATCAAAAATTCAAGTTTTTTTTTTATTAAACTTATTAATAGCTATCTGTTATCCAAGCGTTTTTACAAAATTTAAAAAAATAAAAAATGGCGACATGTTGAAAAGTTTCGTTTTTTTTTTAAAATCCATCTTTTTTTGTTTATAACAAAAAAATAGGAAATCGGATTTTAAAAAAAGGCTTCGTTAACAGATGCGGAATCTTATTAGGAACTCGCATACAAAATTTGAAGTCAATCCGTCGAACTTAGCCTGTTTTCATGCACACCGTGTATGAAAGTATAAATATTCGCATAACTCAACAAAAAAAAAATTTTTTTTCAGCTGGAAATTTTTATTTAAGTATTTAATAATATTGTATTAATATTGTAAAAAAATAAAATATTTTTATCAAATCATTGCGCTGCAAAAAAAATCTGGAAAATGTACTCATTTTTCGAGAGTGTAAACGGATATGCCCTCTTAATTAAATATGACAGCGTAAACTCTCTCACTGCATTCTGTCCGCTGTTCTTGACACATTAGCGGATTGAGGCCTCGGCCAATTGCAAGCGCGCGGCGTTTCGACACCCGCCCGATACTCGAAAGGCTAAATTCTTCGTTGCGATTTATCAGACGAGACTGACGACGAAAAACCGTGACATATATGTGAAAGCGGTCTAACCACATGCGCGTTTTAGACAAGGACGCCGCGGCGGGTGGCCGGCCGGCGACGCCTCTGCGCGCTCGTATGTGTACAATCGTATACCTTCTCGACCCACTTTTCTGAGAAAGGCCCGACCTCGCTTTTCTCTTCTCGCGATGTAGCGAATACGCGCCACTTTTCCTCGCGTCCTCGCGTTCTACGCGGCGTAACCCGCGAGCCGGCTCCTCTCGCGGGCGTTCGCGCCATCGACGCGCGAACGGCAACGTTGAACGACCGAGTTTTACGCAACATTGTTTCCGAGTTTCGAACGGGCGCGAAAGCCTGGCGTAGCATGGATCCGACAGCATCGTTGAAAATGATTTTTCCGCCCAAGCACGTTTTACAGTTGGAGCTAATACACTCTGTCGCGTGCGCGTGACGAGTCCCGCGACGAGATTTCTCCTCGCGAAGAATTCATCGCGCACGAGTGCGCGAAATCGAGATGGATACGAAGAATGAAAAGAAACAAACAAAAAAAAAAAAAAAAAGAGCAATTCGTCGTGCCTGAATGAAAAGAAACAAACAAAAAAAAAAAAAAAAAGTGCAATTCGTCGTGCCTGTCTCCGTTCTCGAAATGAGAGCCATTCCATACTTGGAAAATCGATAAGTGTCATCCTTGAGCGACCAATCGTATAATTTGCGGACGGGGCTAGGTGCTTTTGCTTCGTCTACGATTGCCATGCACCAGCGACGCAACCGTTTCTGCAACGGTTACGGAAACGCGGATTTATTGCATGCCGCAAGAACACGGCGAATTCAAGTCGTCGATCAATTTCGCGCTCTGCGGTACTCGCCCTCGTCGCTCGCATCTCGATATTCCGCTTCTTGCTAATCGTAAATCGCCGAGCCAAAGGAAAAAAAAAAAAAAAAAAAAACGCAAAAAGAAATTGTCTGAAAAAGAAAAGACCGATAACGGGTTACGCGACATTTGCAGGAGCGTTCACATTTTTGAACAAATATTTTTTACGACGGCGGTGCTTTTTATATTCTACGCTACAAAAAATATTAGATATTAATATTAAATATCAATTGCGTGCGCGTTGGGGAAAAAAAAAAAACACGCATAAAGCTAAAGAGCGAGGCGTATTATCGCTGCGCAGCAAGATGATTTCCTTGCCGGCTAAGTGGAAGGAATAATAATGACCGCGGGAGAGAGAGAGAGATCGACGGGGAGTCTCGCGGAAGCCGCGCACGGTGTGTATGCCGGGTGCTCCCCCTCTCCCCCACCCGTCCCCTTCCCGTGTCCATGTTTTACCTCCGCACGCACAAGGTTACATTATCGATCATAATTTACAACGCGTGCTGCATCGTTACGTCACTGGGACTTCGTTTACGAGCGAGTTATCGCCGGGTGGGAGAGCGCGCAAACGTACGTGCTTCGCGAGGCAACAGCTGATTTTACAAAGGCGAACTTAAACTTGAAAATATTATAACCGATAAGCTTCTCGTATCAGCTGGACGGTAAGGTAAGGCGTTATCTTTAAAACGCGTGCATGGATCTTATACGTGGGTTTTCTCAAAATGTCAAAAGGAATGCATCTTCTTCAAATATCGATTAATATTATTAAAATATGCATGATAAGGTCATCCAAAAATGACCTTGTCATGCATGAAAAAAAAAAAAAAGATTCATAAAATTCATTTATCTAAAATTTTTGATATATTTAATAGCACTCTCTCTATTAAATTTATAATATAATATACTACTTTATATATAATCTTACAATATTTTTCGCGTTTATAACGAGACATAGAAATTTAAAATTGAAATATATAGAGTAACTTTAACACACAGATTTTCATAAAAAATATATTGAAAAAAAAAAAATCGTTTCTCGTTTCCAATCAAGTATAAGTGTCGAAGCTAATAAAATATAATATGTTAGATATGCTGAGCCCATAGCTTCGATTCCACTTTCTGCAGCCGATATTTAAACCGTATCGCAGCCTTCATAGTCGCGGAACAATTTTTTACGATCGCATTTAACTCAATCTATAGAAACATATAAGGAAATCCATTTGTCTTACATTTGAATAAGTAATTTGCATAAATTTCGCGGTACGTTGATTCGTAAGAAAACGGGAAAAGAAGCATCGCGCGCTATCTCCCGATTTACGACGAGCCGAGAGAATCGGCCGAGGAAGGTTTCTCGCTCGCGCGAAAGCGGCAGGGTCGTAACGCACGTTTCGCGATACGAGCGCGTGCGCTTATTCCGGCACGCGCAGCGAGCGTGGGCGAGTCAGCAGCGATTATTTCGTCCGATGGTGGAATTCCAGAACGACGACGACGACGACGATGCCGAGTGAAGGCACATACCGACATGCGCGCGTTCCGTTTCGCAATTCCGACTCTCGCCGACTCCATCGGGCGACCGCGAAGACGATGCGCAATTTAACCTATCGCGAAGGGGAACCCCCGGTCCGTCCGTCGAATCGCGATGAACCTTTGCGATCGCGCGTATTATGCATCGCGCCGCTGCGAGCTGTGACAAAGCCGTTTCAATATCCAAGGTGATTGTGCCCGAGCGTGCTAATGATTGCGACACGACGTTGGCATTCGCCGCGGAATCGCGGCGAAAGAGAGTGGTGAACTGGGGGGGGGGGGGGGGGGGGGGCCGGCTTGCCGGCCGGCAGGAACCCGAGCGGAGGACAGGGCGATATTGCATTGCCGGGTGCCCTACGGTCGAGTTTACGAACTCCGGTCTGTTACGTTGTTTCCAAACTCAAATTCGAGCTCGCGAGTCGAGAGAAAGGTGGACCGTAATAACGCTCGCGCAGCGCGGCTGCGGATTACATTATTTATCTTATCCGGCTTCCGTTAAAAAAAAAAAAAAAAAAAAAAAATAATTTCGTCGCGAATATAAATGGACTTTGATAACGCTCGGTTCTTTTGAAACGCATCGGGAATATCGGTATCGCTCGTTCAAGCTCGAATGAATGCACTTCCGCTTACGTCATAAAGTTATCGATTGCACCGGGACTTTTTTCTTTAACGACGATCAAATGGTATTTAGAGCTCCGTTATGGTAATTCGAGTTCTAGAGATGTTTTTCTTCTTTCGAAAACCGATCATTAATCCGTAAATGGTCTCGAGTTAAGAAAAAAAAAGTTTTGCTTTATCTTAAATCAGCAAATTTGTATAAGCGATAGTAGCTTAACCTGCGAAAATTAAAAAGGAGTTGTAATTTGCTTGTAAGAAACTCTAATACAGAGCCGACTCATATTTATCCGCTTCTCTTCTGCGTTTATTATAGTATTTCAATCACTATTTATATTTTCAAGCATTTATCTCTTTATCAAGTATTTATACGTTATAATAACAGATTATCGAAGTACAGATAGTTAAAGTTATTTCTGTAAAATAATGATTCATGTGTAATCGTGGTATGTGAGAAAGAAAGAATGTTTTTTTTAACGTGTGATTATTCGCGGATTAATATCAAAAGAATTCGCGTATCGCGAAATAATCGCGAGAAAGCATGCGATGTCGCAAGAAGAGATCTTGCCGTGACAACGCGAAAGAAATTAAAAAGAGAAAGATTTAGAAATCGAACTCGTGACAGAGAGTCCTTAAGACGCGTAAGTTAAGTTCATCGACTTCTCCTCGAGCTTACTCAGCTCGTGGCAACAGGCGTGTCTGATTATATTAATAAAAAGAAAGTCGCGCGCACGCATGGCCGACGCGGATAACAGAACGCTGGTCGAAGAGCGCAAGCTAAGCTAGGTGTCATAAATGTCTTAACATTCACCAGATGCACTTTCTAGAGACGCTTTTGAAAAAAAAAAAAAAACCCGCTGAGTTATAGCTACGTATTTGTAGTAATAGTCGAGTAATAATTCACAGCTAACATTTAATATATCTCAGACATAAGATTAAAAGATGAGCGAGTCGTGTTGAAGATATATAAGTTTATTCGCACACTCACGCAAATATATTTATAAAATATATTTGTTAAATATACTTTTCTCTCTTCTTTTCTTTTTTGTTTAAATTGAATTATATATACTTGAAATGTTAGTATACCTTTTTTAAAGATGTATGTGTCATATGTCAAAACATTGACAAAAGCATGAAAATTTCGTAGACTGTTTTACTATTTCTTCTGAATATCTGCAAAATCTGAGCACGATTCTCTTAACGGTTTGGAAATTATTTAAGTTTAAAGTTTAAGAAAATTCTAATAAATATTTGTGCAAAACTTAATTTAGATCCACTTACTCGTTTAAAAGTTATTTACAAATTTATTAATTATTTTAATTAATTAATTCATTATTTACAAATTTAAAAATTGTAGAAAAATATTATCTGTTTCTTTCTCTCTTTCTGTAATTTACTCGTTCTTTTTTCTTACAGTTGATTTCAGGGAGTATTCACGATTAAAAGTTTTTGTCATAAATTATATGAAAAATATTAATTATAATATTTTCTTTTACGAAGATGTGTTAAAAACCATATTATTTTGTGATACTTTAATTCTTTTTATAATCCGGATTTATTTATTTGATTTTTCAAACAGTATAAATGTAAGAAATATGTTCTTTTTCTAATTTTGACAATTTTTTGCTACTATTGTACACCCAAAACATCCTTAAAACGTGCCGATCTCTGGTAAATGTGTTGAGGTATATATGACGCTTAATGTACAACGTGGGCAGCTTCAGCGCACTTCTGGAACGACTTCTCTCTCTCTCGTGCTGTTTATCATGCGCTTAGACTCGCTGTTACTCGCGAACAACGCGTGCACACACGCCGGCGATGCTGGCCTGGTTTAATAGCGTGCAAAGTAGATATCCGCGATCCATCTTGCGTAACCTATTTACCGACCAAGTGATGCGAGCACGTATGACATAATTCAGCGCAGCGGCGAGAAATCTCTCGTATCATCGCGAATACCGTTTTAAATGCTCGACAATGCTGATAGTTTATCTCTGCAGCTCGCATTCTTACCGTACATTTAACGTTAAACGATTCGATTTTCAGGTTTATTCGCCAAACGTGACAATTGCGTTCAATATCATGAAAGAATCTAATTTTTTGAATAAAATTGAGAATATATGATGTGTCTTTGTAATAGAGTTTTTACGTATAAACATTCACGGTACCTTTTCAATCTACATAACTCTCACAGTACATTTGATAGAAATTCCATCGCTTATTTTATGAACACCTTGTACACCACGTTTAGCTCGAGGATATCAATATTCGCGAAACGATAATTTATTACAGATATCCTATAGCCAGGAGCAAAGTTTCTCCAATCGACAATGAGCATATTTCTTTTTCACTATTCTAAACGAGCAATCGTGATCTAAACCGGATGTACGTTTGTCATGCGCCTTGTCGCGAAAATTTCCGATCCGTGGACGCGAGCATGATGGATTTTTAGCTTTTAACTTCGCGATAATTTTAACGAGACGCGAGAGATTGGCCACCTGCTGTCACGGTGAAGCTAACTGGAGCGATGAATTATCCGTTGGATATCATCTTGTGGCTGTCGGCAGCTGTGTTGGATGGATGGGAGAGTAGGCTCTCCCTCACGAATCAAACCGGCATCCGCGGATAAGCGAGGCCACGACGAAAAGCAAGGAGATATTAAAACTCCGGAGGCAAGCACCGGCGGAGAGATAAGACGGAGTTATTTGCCGGAAGTGTTAGCCCCCGGCCCAGATAATGCGGCCCGATTGCGCGGTTTACGGAAAAACATCCGCGAGACGTCCTTTACGCGTCGCAAAAGCGCCGACGCAGCGAGCAAACAGTTGATTCGATCAAATATTTGTACATTAATCTCGTAATACGGATATCATATATACATACAAAAATACACACACATATGTATACACAGACAGTAATTTCCGTTAATAATACACTACAATATTATCCAATTATTAGTAATGCCCGTAACAATTTCTATGGTATATTTGTATGTAGCTTGTTTTCCGATACTGGGTCAATGAGGAAATAAAGTATCAGATGGCCAAAGGCTTTGAGACTATCAATGAAAACGTTACTCAATATTATACAGGGTGTCCCAGAATTGATAATAGAAAAAAGAGGCATATTCTACAGGTCAAACAAAATAAGGTAAGATTGTCCTATGAACATGTGTCCGGAAGCGCATCCTCTCTGAGTTACAGTCCCCCAAAGTTTCCCGAAAAAACTCGAATTTATTGTATATTGTTTAAACTTGGATTTTATATTTCGGCGAATTTTACGAAAATTGGTACATATGCTATCTTTGTGCATTTTATTCATTTTTGGTGTCAAAAATTGTCTAAAAATATTTCGAAGGGGGTTGAATGGAGGGGGAAGGGGGGAGGGAGAGACTACATTTCAATGTGCCAAAACTTATGTGTTGATGCAATCAATTTGAAATATGTTAATAAAAAAATACACATTTTTCGACTGATTTTTTCATATGATGAAACTTTGGGGGTCTGTTACTGAGAGGGGGTGCATGACACATGCACCGTGTCCGGGTTTTCGTATTCATAGGACAATTTTACCTTCTTCTGACCTGTAGAATGGATCTCTTTTTTTTACTATCAATTCTGAAACACCCTATATGTGTATATGACAGAAAAATGCTCTCTCTATATAAAAACATCGGTTTTAATAATTTATAGAATTTAAGAAAAAAAAAAAAAAAATTCACGTTTGAAAATCGTCTGCAAAGTTATGTTTTGAACGCGATACTGATGTCGCACTATTCAATAATTGCTATGGATACCTCTACTTTATTCATCCCCCCCCCCCCCCAAATTCGTTCATTCGCGACCTACACCGATAGACGCATGTCCCGTACGCACTCGAAACGTTGTTTACGTCTCGTGTCGTCGTAGACGCGATCGCGCACGCTCGTGTATGGGTATGTATATAATTGGGAGCAGTCAGATTCGGGTGGCGGCCGGCCGGTGCCGGGATGTCTATCTTTGGATTCACGCACGAGAGAAGCGTGCGGGCGCTCGCGCGGATTCTCTTACTCAATCGGCTCGCACACAACGCATCATACCGTGCCGTGCCGTACCGGTGACCAGTGACACCGTTAAACGCGGCCATTACTTCGAATGCACAGCCGGATATTTCCGTAGTGCCGGCCGGTGCACTTTCCGCGAAACGCACTCTTAAACCGCGTAGCGCCGCAGAGTTCCGCTACCTTCTCGTCCGTCGTTGCGAGTGAAATGCATCCGGAGCCGGCTGCATTCAAATGCAGCGAAAGAAAAATTATTTAAATGTCAATTGACATGGAAATGGTGGTAAAATTTATTTACGCGAAATTCTAAATTGTATTTTTATAAATTAAAAAATCTTAGTCCTTTTTTCTTGTCCCCCCCACAATAATATCTATAAAGAATATATACAAAATAAAAAATAGTATTTAATATTTAATATAAATATGAAAATTTTCCAAGCAACAAAATTTAGAATTATTTCCTTCATTCAATGAATGCTCACTTTTATTTATTTTAGTCTGTTTTTTTAATAAAATACAATGAAAGAGAGAAAGAGAGAGACAAAGGGAATTTTACCGATAGAAAGTTCTTTATCGTCTCTGGAAAGATTTTTAATTATATAAATTTAATGTATGTTCTTCGAAATTATTTGAGATGTAAATTTCATGCAAAAATGTAAAAAATTGTGTATGTTTACTTTACGAAAAGTACTCTCTCACGTTCCTCGTGCTCAGAGTTCCGCCATCATCTCGTTGCAATAAAATGCGCGGTTCAGTGGTACTCAACTTCATCCGTCATGCGTGATCATCCATTTGCGTCAGTGTGTTGACATTATACGTATCTATTCGAATGACTTCACCTTGCAAGGTTGCTATTGATAAATAATGACCGCTGGTAGTGAAATCTACACCTGTCACGGATTAGAACGTGACGACTGATCGAGCGATTAAAGATGCGTTATAAATGTTGTCGAAGGCTTTTGGCAATGACACTATTGTATTAATCATTCCTGACATGTCGGACCGACCGTTAAATTTAATTATTATTATCGCAATTAAAATATTCACGCGCATATATCATGGAGAGTGCAAAATTAATAATTAAAACATGTTATTTAAATATTGTACATTTGCATTTTTACTTGCATATAAATTTCAATTGTACAACAAAATCACAATTTTTCCACTGTTCAAAAACATTTATAGCGTAGTTTTTACTATCTCCACCATTTACGTCATTAGCCTTCAGCTCGGCTGCTTATACGTCATTAACATGACAGACTTGCGTATTTGAACGATAAAGATATTATTCCTTGTCTTCACTTTTCTTTTAATATTAATCTAGCATTAATTAAAAAGTTATATTTTTTTATATTTTAATAATGTCTGACATTTAATTTTTATCAACAATTACTTGTATGTTAAAAATTAACTGAATAAATAGATGCTAATTTATGAAATTATATGTATAGCGCTTATTTAAATACTTCTGATTCGCGTCGAACAGTTAAAGGTTAATGATGAATTAACATTTCGTCGTAAACTCGGATGTATGAATGCAGGAAAATATCGGTGTCTCGCATAAATTTGTTACGCGCAAGAAGCTACTGCAAAAGCATGCGTAAACTTCGAAAATCACCACCTACACTGAGAAAAAAAAGTTGTTGACGACTAAATGCGTCCAACTAATTATTATTTCTTTAATTGAAATATTTAAGTATTTAAATTAAATACGACATATTAAATCTAACATGATGTATTTGACTTAAGTACTTAAATATTTCAATTAAAAAAATGATAATCAGTTGAACGCATTTAGTCAAGTTAACAACTTTTTTTTCTCAGTGTACATGTATTTACATTAACGAGCTGCACTATTTATCGATTCACGGTTGAGCGACCTTCGGCGTCGTTAAAAGTCTGCCATGTACACGCGCGCGGGCACTCTCTTCTGCCTATCTATATTATACGCGTAAACAAATGTCTAGGAGAGATATCTCGTTTGAGAGAGAGAGATGGATCATTACTACGCCTTAGAATTCTATCGAAACATTAATCGCGACGCCTCGCCATTAGAGCCGGCGTGACAGGAGTATACAGGGTCGTAAAAAAAAAAACTTACGATGCTCGAGCGCATACGCATGTGTTTATATGTAACGCTTACCTCGCAGTCGAGACAAAAATCATGGCCGGATACCGAGTGATAGCAACACTTTGCTCCATACTACGTAGTGCAAACTATCACGCATTTGTCGTAGGAATTCAGTCGTATAAATCATAGACGACGCGTCATAGTTGATCGAGCGATTCCGGTAAAATGGCACCGCGACGCGTCACACACAGTCGAAGGAGAGGAGAGAAAAGATGAGAGGGTGAGAGGGAGAGGGAAATACAATAAAAGCCGCGAAAAACCGGACGCGTACTGTACGGATACGGCTCGTTTTTCCACGGAGCAACACGGTTTCTGCGAAATGGAGCCGCGCGCCGGTCACGCCTGAGCTGTCTAACGGAGGTGGAGAGAGAGAGATAAATAGATAGAGAGAAAGAGAGAGAGAGAGAGAAGGAGAGAGACATTGCGTTAATGCGTTCCACGTGGGGTGACCCCCGGTAGCCGGTGCGCCGGGCGAGTACTATCGTATCCGCTTCGCGCGCGCATAAAAGCCGCGGCTATCGCTTCGTACCCGCTCGTACGCTCACGCATGCGAGCGAGCGAGCGAGCGACCGTGCGTGCATGCGTGCGTGCGTGCGGAGCTGCCGCCGGCCAGTGCCTCTCATTACGAATCTTAGCGCGCCTGTACGTAGCGGTATCGCGACTACGTGTATATTTCTCCGGCACGCTTCACCGACCGTAATGGTGGACGAATCTACACCTGAGGGATAAAACTCCCTTTGTCGAGAAATTCCGACGTTGAAATATAAGCTTAATAAGGGAGATTTAGCTTAATAAGGATTAGCGAGTATTATGTAAATGGGAGGGGAATTAGAGAAAGAGAAAACCTATCAATCATTGAAAACCGATTACTACGAAAGCTAATGTATTATAAAATTCAAACGTCAGTATTATTTTATTTGCATAATAAATTGCCGTTTATCAAATCGCTATTATTTGCGTTGAACAGAAATATTGTACTGTACAAGTGAGTAGTATAAAATTATTGTCAGCGTGTGGAAATTTTTAATCGCGACGGTTTATTCCTCACGTTAGGCATTTATCACGGCATATTGCGTTTCCACGGGCGTACAAAAATGCACGCGGCGGAATATGGCCCGTAATTCGAGCCGAGAGAAAATTGACGGGTCGCGAATCATGTGACGTCAACGACGCGAGGAGCGTTTCCCTCTGTTAACCCGCTCGTTAACCCGTCCGCTTTTATCGACTTTCAATTTTACCGTCTCGGGTCCATAGCGCGAGACATTTCTTGGTAAACTCCGTAAATTTACCATATTATTTTAATACTCGTGTGTGTATCGGGTTTCTAATATCGATTTCATAAATTATTACGACGCCAACTGTGAAAATAAAGCAACTTATATTAAACTTTTTAAATATTCAATAACTTTTAAATTATAATTTACACGCTTCAATAATAGCTACAAAAAACGACAAACAATTACTGCATATTCGTGTTTGGAAAAATCCACATTTTTCGTAAAAAAAGAGAGAAAGAGAGAGATTTTAGAAATCAGGTACAGTTAGATTTTTTCAAATTTTTCAAATATATATTATACATATGTAACTCTTAGTAATTAATTTAATTCGGATATCTAATAGAGCAAGCGGAAATATAATCCGCGAATTTAAAAAAAAAAAAAAACGACGAGAAAGAAGTGCGATAAAGACTAAAATATGTTAAAATTTACTTCTTGTCTCATCTTATTATATACAATCGTCTCCCTATCGCTCGGGAAGCTTTTCCGCCGAAAATGACGGTGAGAGGGGAAATAAGGCCAAGAGAGGCGCGGCTGGATTCTCCGGCGTGTGTCTCGAGAAGCCAGGCATCTAGCAACGCGTTCGAATTGGGATGCAACGCGTGGTGAAGTGAAGCTCCCCTTCCCTCCTACTGCATATCATCTATCCCGTCAACGCAGAGCGAGAGGAGAGACCCGCGCGCTCATGCGCACCGCATAAATGGGCCAGCCACTCGATCGTCCACTTTAGGAACGAGGTCACGAAAATTAAATTTTCTGATTAACGACACACGCGCGTCCCCGTCGGTCGCGCCGGTCGCAACGACAATTTTACGAGAGACTCTTTTTTCTTTTTAACAGAGCTCGGTCCCCGGTATCTCCTCTTCTTTCGCGAGACAACGAAGCTTTACAAGCTCGTCGTAACTCGGATTATCTCGGACAGCGCGCGCGTGCGCGCGCTTTCCTTTCAAGGGGGCAAACCGTGGCATAAATCTGACGAAATTAGATCACGCGCGGATCTTGTGATACTGGTCGCTCGATGTTATCGGACGAGCGTATTGCTCCGTTATGGAGCGCTCGCGCGATCATCTCGCGAAACGGGCGGTAGCGCGCGCGCAAGCGCGCGAGCACGCTCTTTGACAGGACGCTAATCCGTGTCCGAGCGAGCGAGCAAGAGAGAGAGAGAGAGAGAGAGAGACCCGGGATATGACGCCACGATATATCTCGTAGTATGCCGGCCACAGTATGCCCGCATTACGCCTTCGATTCGTTAATCTTCTCAAGGATCGTTAACCCGTCGGACGCTAAGAATACCCCAATCGCATTGTGACATGTGCAGCGTCTACAACCGGTTCCCCCTCCCTCCCCCC
>NW_021853741.1:161430-163049 GCF_003651465.1 Formica exsecta
CCCCCCCCGCCCCCGAGACGCTGCCGCCGTCATATGTATCGCGAACTCTTCCTTTCGAATGCGTTTTCTTCTACGCAAATAAAAATGCAAAGCTGTCCGACTTTCGATCTTATCGAAGTTGATTTGAAATGACTCTCGGAGAAAAGGAACGCGTCAGTTTTAAGAATGCACGTCGCGTCACTCTTGAAGTTAGCTAACAGTTAGAGAAGTACCAGAAGCGCTTGTCTTCGAATATAAATTGCGTATGCAATTTTGTTTGCCTCTTTCAAGATTTGTACAAGTAAACTTTCAACTTGAACAGATAGAATAAAGTTCTTCCAAAGTTTCACGGCGTTAAAAATATTGCTGTAATTAATAGCAAACTACGAAGAAATAGAGCTGCACGATAACATACATATGTATTCAAACAAATAATTTAAATTTACGGCGCGGGAATAACATCAACTATAAAATTTGTCACACTTGCCACACGTGTATCCGAGCGACGATCAAAATTTTGCACACACTGCGCACCGCATAAATGGGCCAGCCACTCGATCGTCCACTTTAGGAACGAGGTCACGAAAATTAAATTTTCTGATTAACGACACACGCGCGTCCCCGTCGGTCGCGCCGGTCGCAACGACAATTTTACGAGAGACTCTTTTTTCTTTTTAACAGAGCTCGGTCCCCGGTATCTCCTCTTCTTTCGCGAGACAACGAAGCTTTACAAGCTCGTCGTAACTCGGATTATCTCGGACAGCGCGCGCGTGCGCGCGCTTTCCTTTCAAGGGGGCAAACCGTGGCATAAATCTGACGAAATTAGATCACGCGCGGATCTTGTGATACTGGTCGCTCGATGTTATCGGACGAGCGTATTGCTCCGTTATGGAGCGCTCGCGCGATCATCTCGCGAAACGGGCGGTAGCGCGCGCGCAAGCGCGCGAGCACGCTCTTTGACAGGACGCTAATCCGTGTCCGAGCGAGCGAGCGAGAGAGAGAGAGAGAGAGACCCGGGATATGACGCCACGATATATCTCGTAGTATGCCGGCCACAGTATGCCCGCATTACGCCTTCGATTCGTTAATCTTCTCAAGGATCGTTAACCCGTCGGACGCTAAGAATACCCCAATCGCATTGTGACATGTGCAGCGTCTACAACCGGTTCCCCCTCCCTCCCCCATTGCTGTAATTAATAGCAAACTACGAAGAAATAGAGCTGCACGATAACATACATATGTATTCAAACAAATAATTTAAATTTACGGCGCGGGAATAACATCAACTATAAAATTTGTCACACTTGCCACACGTGTATCCGAGCGACGATCAAAATTTTGCACACACACACACACACACACACACACGCATACACATAGACACATGAATGTAAACTCACCTCCTGTCCGTTCGGGGCAATGACCACGTCCACCTCGTCGAGATGCTGACGATGTTCCGTGACCTCCGCGTGGATCTCCCTACCGTTGTACGTCAGATACACCTTCTGACCGGGTACAAGCCGGGCGCTGGTGACGGAACCGAAGCCGGGACCGATGAGGTCGCGATCCGAATACTCGGTGCTGGGACTCGGCGGGCACCCGCCCGGCACGGCGTCGAAGCGCACGGAATATAGGGTCTT
>NW_021853741.1:163234-175193 GCF_003651465.1 Formica exsecta
GCTCTTCTGGCCCGGCGGCGACTCGGCGGAGGCTGTCTGCGGCGTCTTCACGGCGTAAATGGCGCCGCTGTAGTACTTGCCATCCTCGCCGGGAGCGCACACCCTGGTGCCGATTATGCTGCGCTTCGCCAGCCTCTTGCCCGTCGACATTATTCGCAGCTTCTGCCGATGACGCGATATCACTCGGTCGGGGTGCCTGTGTGTCACGTGTGTATTATATGCGCTGCTCTCTCGCGTGTTGCGATAATCGATAGACGGATCGATCGTGTTCACTCTCGCGCGGAGTGTCCTGTTGCGCGTGGCACTTGGATAGACGCGCGACGTGATGTACATACACCGTTCGTTCCTTCCGTGTCCACTTTGCGAAACACGCGGAGCACTCTCTCCGTTCAACAGTGTTCGAAGGGATGATCGTTCGCGACGCCGACACGAGGAGCACGACACACTCGCGGATCCATAGAGTCACACCGGATACGAGAGCACGCGTGCAAGGACGGTGCGAAAGTTCGAAGTTTCAAGGAGTGCGAGGATAACACGCGCACCCCCGAAAGGACGCCGGCTGGCTGTCACGAGCGAGCGATGAGGATGTCACTCGACCACCACGTTTTAAATTTCACAAGAGAACGCTCGCTTTATCGCTCTCTCTCTCTCTCTCCCTCTCGCTCTCTCACCCTCTATCCCGCTTTAGGTCATCGTACCGTCCAACTTTTCGTCACGCACACGGATCACACGGATGTATGCCTGCCGCCGGCGGCGGTGGCAGTTTAAATTTGCGCGGGGAGGGGAAAAGGGAGTCGCGGGACTCTCTAGACGCTGGAGAGACGCGGTGGCCTCCGCGGCCTGAACACAGAACTCAGCGTATCAACAAAGCGGCGTGCACCGTCGCCCGCGTTCGTCACGCCGTCCGCATATTCGAGGCACTTCGTGATCGATTCGTGACGATGCGTTGACGTGGACACGTTGACTGACAGCATAATAATACGGGGCTGACGCGCGCCGATGATAGACGGTAAATCGAAACTAGACGACGGCTAAGCCGGGTCGCGATCGTACGTTTAACAGTGATCCGTACGGTAGAAGGACTCGCGCTACCCGACATGTGATGCACAGCTGAGCGACCGGGAGGGACTGAGAGGACAGACTGCCAAGCGGCTTTCACTGCGCCGGCCGGCCGCCCGCCCGTCCGGGAAAAACAGCTGATAGATAACAACAAAGCCACGTGACCCGGCCTCGAGCGCCCATTGGCCGCTCGCTCTGACCTACTTACTCCGATTGGCCCTCCGCCCGGACAACGAGAGAAACGGGAAAAAATCGCAGGCTAGAGCGCTTAGGCAAAGAGCGCCTGCTCGACGAGACGCTCCACTCCGTTTCCCGCCCCCCCCCCTCCTGTCTCGCTACCGGTCACCCCTTCCCCTCACCTCTCCACCGCCCTGCTCCGTCGTGCGTACTCGGCGCGTTCCCGGCGTTTCTGCGAAGCGACGCCGACTTTATGCGCGTATCTCTCGCACGAATACTCGACGCGAGATGCTTCATGATCGATTTTCGGAATCGAATTTCGACGAACGGATGAAAGTATGCGCAGTTTTTTAGCGAACTCGCGTCACGGAGCGGCGATCAGCTGTTACGGAAAATAACAGCCCAGGCGGTTGTTTCGCCGTCAGCTGAGAATGTCGGTGACGAAACGATACGAGTGGCCGGGGCCGGCCGCTCGGCAAAGCATCTCGCTTCGCGAGACGCTCCCATCGATCCCTCGATACCATACTGTATCGTATTTCTCGCGAAATACGTCGTATTTCGTCGAAGCGCCGCTACGAGAGATCGACGATACGCGTATCGTGCGACGAAACGATGCCGATCGCGCTCCGCGTCGCGTTCCTGCAGATAAAATCGTGCTTTCTGCTTCAGCTGTCAGCGTCGATCGGCCATTTTGCGTCAGCTGAGTCGCTCGATGACGACACGCGGCGAGTGGAGGGTCTGGCGAGTGGGAACGCTTCGAGACCGAAGCGTTGCCAGCGGTAGACATTTTTGCAAAAGCTCTCACCTTTCGCGTGTGCGTGCACGTCGTACGAATCGTACGCGTCGCTTGTCGCGCGTATACATCTCATAATCTTTTTCATCGTTTCACGTTAAATGCGAGATAATCGAAGCGCGTGGACGCTCAGAGAGATATGCATATGTATGCGGCGAGTCGTAGGTCGCAGGCCGGCGACGTAAAGAGCCGAGGGGACGCGCCGCGTCAGCTGAGGGCGCCAGTGACGAAACGCGAGAGAGTGGACTATCTGCGACAGCTGTGTGCGACGACACCAACAGAACGGCAACAGACACAGCACGTCGTCGTTCCCGGCGTCGCGCGTACTCCGATGCGTAGTAAACGCATTTTTCCTCAATCGAGACGACCCGATGAACGTTGTGCGTCTGTCGGGCGCGAAGAGTCCCGGAGAACGAAGACGGATTATTAATGACGGGTTAATTCGTGACCTCTCTGGTCGGGTCAATCGATCATCGTCCTCCGCCCGGCGTTGGTCGCCAAAGGTGAAGCTTTCCCCGGCGTTGATCGCCATGGCGTCGCGGAGGACGCGCGATGAAAATGGCCGGAAGATGTTACGATGGGTGATGGGGGTGAAGGGGGAAGGGGGAGGATAGGGAGAAAGGGGAACGCGGAGGAGGAGAAGGCGAACCGGCGAAATAGAAGGCAACGGGTCCACGCGCGCGTTCCCAGCAGCCTATCCTAGATTTATTTCCGTGGACGCGTTGCGCAATATGCGCACCTCGCTGGTTAGCTCGGTAACCGCTGACCCTCATTATAAGTACGGAAGACGTGCCAAAGGGTAATGAGCGTCGTTTACCGAAAGCCCCGATGACTCTCGTCGTTCCCGTTAACGCGTCGCGATCCATTATCCCGATATGTCTCTGTTGATTCTTATTGTTAGCGAGCGTGATTCATTTAAATTCCGCATCACTGCAATAAATCGGATTCGATAACATCACAAGTTGTTTATATATGTATATATTTTTGGAAACGTGGTGCGTTTTAGCTTCTCTTACGTTTGATTTGGTAAATAAATAAATAAAAGAAAACGAAATTATTTTTTATCGTGAAAGCCATGGAGTAATATTAGCTACAGGCCGTGGAAAGTACAGATATACAAAAAGAATATTTCAAAATCATAGACTATAATTGAAGGCCACAACAACCCAAACAGCACATGTCTCTAAAAAACGCCTGAAAGACGATTTGAAGACCTCTTATTGTCCTGTAGATATTTTTAAATTATCTTTTGGCCTTCTTGTGCTGTCTGGGAAAGCACTAATTTGTTTCATAAAGTTTCTTATACAGACTATATATGTACATATCTTTCTCTGTCTCTTTCTCTATTTCTCTCAAATTAAAAATATTTTGGCTGTACAATAGTAGCAAAAAACTATCAAAATTGAAAAACAAAACATATTTCTTACGTTTATACCGTTTGAAAAATCAAATAAATAAATCAGAATTATAAAAAGAATTAAAGTATCACAAAATAATATGGTTTTTAACGTCTTCGTAAAAGAAAATAGTTGTAATTAATATTTTTCATAATTTATAATACAAACTTTTGATCGTGAGTACCCCTGAAATTAACTGCAAGAAAAAAAAACACGAATAAGTTGCAGAAAGAAAGAGAGAAAGAGACAGATAATATTTTTCTACAATTTTTAGTAAATAACTTTTAAACGAATAAGCGGATCTAAATGAAGTTTTACACAAATATTTATTAGAATTTTCTTAATATATGTGAAAATTTTTATTTCATTGACAATGTTTTTTCTTGTCAAATTTATCAATAAGTGCTCCAATATGTGATTTTCTATAAGAATCAATATTAACTTTAAACTTAAATAATTTCCAAACCGTTAAGAGAACTGTGTGCTCAGATTTTGCACAGATACTCAGAAGTAGTAGAACAATCTACGAAATTTTCATGCTTTTGTCAATGTTTTGACATATAACACATTATTCCTTAAGTTGATGAATATCGTGTTACGATTATCAAATCAATAAATAAAATTGCAAAAGTTTAACAAAAATTAATTTTGCAAATAGAGGTCATATTTTCCTCGTGTCTTCTTTCGTACAAATCGGTTATTGTATTAACAAATAATAAAAACAACTACAGTTAAGACATAGATGTAACCGAAAAATTGCTGAATAAAAAAATTAAGCTTTCCTTTTCTTTGTATTTTTTCTCCAAATTACTGACAAAGTTATTTATACTGAAACGGCAAAAGAGAAATAATAATGTAACTTTAACTCAGCCATTTTCCATTTGATAAGTTGGCAAACTTTACTGTATTTCAAAACTTGACTGTTCCGTTAAAACTGGAAGAATATTTCTTAACCGGAGAAAAATATTTTTCAGTGGGCCGGACAAATTTATCGCGGTTCTTTCTTTCGGTTTGCGGTAAAGTATTTTTTTAGAGGAAAACGGCTCTCTCTCTTATATTATAATAGGATATATCACATCAAACGTACTCTATCAAGTTTACAGAAATTGTAATTAAAAAGTTCGACGAGAGAGATATATATTTAAAAGTGTATAGAAAATTCTCTGCTAAAGAGAACATTTATAGTCAGGCTATAGTCTAAAGTAAAATCCATAAAACCTTTTAAATCCTATAGAATATGTTCTGTCCAGCTTTTTCCTGGGTCAGGCCCAGCCGTTTTCTTGGATCAGGCACCCTTCGCAGATCAACTCTTGTAAATTCCTAGAAAACATATATACAAGGTAAAGAAAAGGATAATGATGACAGTATGACGCGTCGCAATACACATATATCGCTTTGTCGTACACGTTGGCGAGATAAGATTATGCCAGTGCACGGCAGTTTCGTGCCTCGTGACGCATCAACGATGTCTATCAAGCGCAAAATTGTCAGATATCAATGATGATACGTCGAAATTATCGCCTTTACATTCTCCGTACAATTTGAGCGGCTCGCCATGACACGTAAAATAATTAGAACCTTATTTACTGCTCTCGTCTTCCAAGTAGTTGTAATTGGTGATTCGGTGCATTCATCCGGAAAATGCTCATTGTTGTGCGACTGCGATATTTGGTACGGATTGCAATACGCCTCTTGTGTTGGACGCCATCTTTATAGCATTCATACAGGTGCGCCCAGCACCGTGCAAGCTTTGGATTTGTCGAATAATTCGATATCTATTTTAAATAATTATGAACTAGCGGTGAGTATATATATGCACACAAGCGTATTTTTCGTACATTATATTCAACTGGTATTTACCAAAAGACCCATCTATTCCTCTCGAACTCATTCATCACGATTGAATATAGATATAATAAAGATTGAATATAGAACATGATAAATCTAGTAAAATAACTTAAAATACCTTTCTCTCTCTCTCTCTCTCTTTCTCTCTCTGATACAATTATTTACAATATTTTTTAAAGATTAATGAATTTGGATACGAATTTAGACCGGGTTTTTCGTTAGAAAACTGCTGGACATCTATTTTCGTTATTTATAATCCTAGAATTCAGTTCTAATTTTTATTTTTACGCATACTTTTAGACCTTTACATAATTATAAAATTTTCAATATACTTTTAATTAATAAATTTATATACATATACATATATATATATGATATATATGTAAGTGTATCAAAGAGTCGAAGTTTTAGTTAAAATTTTCAGATAAACACTTTAATTCCCGAATATTGCCCGTTGATTGTTTATACAGATATAACATAACATTTCTTATTTATTTTAGGATGCAGGATTATTAAAACTTAAATATCTTAATCTTTCTACGAATGCAATTAGTGAAATTGGCTTAAACGCTTTCGATGGATTATCTGAATTGACAGTTCTCGATTTATCCCAGAATCATCTTTATTACCTTTTGTCAGATATTTTTATATCAGCAAAGAATTTGCGAATTCTCCGATTGTCAAAAAATAATTTCAACTCTCATGTACCAAAGTTGAAGTGTTCTTGGCTCACGGTAATAACAAAAATATTCTAATTCAATGCTATAAAAAAGATATACATATATTTTTATTTAACTTAAATTTTATTTTTTTTGCATAGGATTTAATTCTGAGTTCCTGTCAAATTAGCTATATATCGATGGATGCGTTTATCGGACTCTCGCATCTTCGTAATCTTGATCTTTCAAATAACTTGATGATTCAATTGGGCAGTAATGTCTTGGACAAATTGCAATTTTTACGAATGTTATCAATAGAGGGGTGAGACGACGAGAAATCTAATATTCACAATTTTTATAAAATTTATTTTTATATAATATATTACTATACCTGTAATTTTTCAAAAAATGTTTAGAAACGAAATATTATATTGCAATGAGATTGATATGTTTGTATGTTCTGTATGTGCAGTGCTTCTTTTTTTTTCAGGAATCCCTGGTCTTGTAATAAACTTATGCGAGATCTGCAGATATATTTGGCCCATAGGAATATACAATATTATCCAATATGTACAAAAAATTTAGAGCCAAAGAAATTTGAGAAAATGATTGTTTACAAGCCACAGATAAAACATGAGAAGCATCGTCCCTCGATAACTTTAGATTCAAACATTAAAAAAAACATGATAACGACAAAGAAGTATCCTGAATTTACACCCATATACAAAAATACGACTACTTGTGTTAATGCGACAAACAAGGCGAATTTTACGAAAACATTAAATGCTATATCGCCGTATTGGTTCTTGGTACTTGGATTTTTACTTGGTAGCGCCTGTGGCATGTTTACGTGCTATATTTGGCTCACAAGGAAGATATCTTGCTGCCGTGGCTATCGCCGGCGAAGAAACAACGATGCTCAAAGAATTTCGTTACTGCAAAGTTTATGGCAGTTTGAAGATTCTGTCTTCCACGAAGATACGATATCTTGTCCTGGTACTCCACCGCCACCATATCGTGAAGTCATGCTGCGACCGGGGCTTTATCGTAATCCACCCGTTACAACAAACTTAAATAATAATGCCACAAACAGTACAGGATATAATTAGGTTGTAAGTATAACGTTATAATATTATCGATTTATAAAACGACGTTGGTACATAAATGTAGAATGTTGACAGTATTCGTCTATCATATTGCTTACGAAAGAATATTTAGCAAAGTATGATTTGGTGAGATAAAATATAAATTCTTTTCTAAATTATAAGTTATGTATTTAATAGATTTAATAGATTAATACACACATAAAATTAGTTTGAAGAGTTTAAGTTTCGAGAAAGAGTTTGATACATGTTAATGCAACAGATGTTATTTCAGACTTTCCATTAGAACTAAAAAAAGAAATAAAAAAATAAAAAAGATAAATAAATAATAATTTAGATTGTTTTTATATGCCAATCGGCGAATTAATACAAGAGTTCCAATTAAAAAATATATTGCGTTTATATAATAAGCTTAACTCATTATAATAATGCAATCAATTGATTGGTATATACATATATGTATATAAATGTGTGTGTGTGTGTGTGTATATATATCATACTTTCAATGATGTCAACAGAAAGAATCATACGTATAATGTTTTACATTCTTAATAAATGAACAATGCATTGATATGATAACTGTATATTACTGAATAAAAACTTTTTAAATTTTTTCCTGTGTGTATAAAATACTATATACACATAATACGTAATATGTACATATATAATACAATGTATATAATTTTAAGAACTATATATATATATATATATATAGTTCTTAAAATTATATACATTGTATTATATATGTACATATTACGTATTATGTGTATATAGTATTTTATACACACAGGAAAAAATTTAAAAAGTTTTTATTCAGTAATATACAGTTATCATATCAATGCATTGTTCATTTATTAAGAATGTAAAACATTATACGTATGATTCTTTCTGTTGACATCATTGAAAGTATGATATATATACACACACACACACACATTTATATACATATATGTATATACCAAAAAAGTCCTGAACCATTTTTTTTATAACGCTTAATAAAGGAGTTATTATTGATTAAGTCTGTCCAATTAGCGCCGATCTTTAGCCGCGCGCCTGGTAGTGTGCGTGCGTCCGGCTAAAAATCGACGCTGATGGGCCAGACTTCACTCAATAATAACTCCTTTATTAAGCGTTATATAAAAAAATGGTACAGAACTTTTCTTTTCAGTTTGATCTAATCTACCTCCACCTTTCGTTTGGTCACTTACTTGTCGACACCCTGTATAATTATTTTTATTTTTGAACACAATAAAACTTTAGACAGTGTGGTTATCCGAAGTTTCGGGTCATTGTAACGTAGCCTCGTCAAATCTCCTTACATTGTTATCATCTACGCTTTGGCTCGTGTTTAATGTAACGATCTTGCCACCAATCTCAGTAATTATATTTTCTGTTACTTCATGGTTGTATCTTGTACCACGAAGATTGCTAATCACATGAAGATCAAGATGCGCACTTGCATCTTGATTAATGTCGGCTGATACTAATCCAGCGGGCAAGGTCATTCTGATTTCCTCTACGATACCGTTCTGTATCTCTAATTTTAAATTTAAGCGATGCATTTTACCATCATGAGTGGGAACATCGAGCTCACGGATAACTGTAAACTTCGGCGTCTTGCCGAAATTCCAATCCCAGGAACGAAACTCGCTGATAATCTTGTCAATTCCTGTATATATATAATTCCATTTTATAAAAATATTTTAATCTGTTATTAGCTAATTTTAGATATAAATATCTTATTTTTAATAATCGTAATAGCAAGATTTCTAAAATTGTTAAAAAAAATTAATCATATTTTCTATTTGATATATTTTTCGAATAATAAGAGTCATTTTTTCGATACATACCAGGAAACCAATCTTCGGTTGGGTTGACATACTGGAAGCCTTTCTGTTGCTGAACAAGATCATATCTCGCGTCTTCGAGAACAAGAGCTTTCGTACGCATATATTCCCAGCCAATAGCGGATATAAGTTTATCCACTTGGATATTTCGATTTATATCGGATAAATTTTTTATTATTGAACGCGTAGAAGTCGTCGCATTCGTAATGATACCATTCTGAAAAAATACATTATTTATTTCATTAATTTTTTTTCTTTTCATATTTATACATCACATTATCTTTTGAAAACAATAGCGCGATATTCATATACCACCGCGCTATCATTGTCTGGCAAAATTGTGTCTTTCATGACGTACGTACACATATATATTTAAAAAGCATATACAGGGTGTCCCACCAAAAGTGGCCACCCCCTTTTATCTTTTAAACTAAAAGAGATAGACCATAATAATTATATATCAAACTGAATTCTATTGTGAGCATAATAGTTGCTTCCAAAAGCTCTGTGTTAACGAACGGAGAGATATGCATAATTTTTTTATAATATAATGTGAATATTTCGATATGATAAAAATTGTAGCGCTATTTGAAACGAATACAACAATGTATGATGTAATGTAAATATTTTACATATTATATGAGTTTTATCGATTTGAAATATCGTGGGCGACGTCTACCTTTTCACTTTTTACCCTGCGTTGTGGGTTGTGGCCGAAGTTGGCCATATCGCAGAGCCGAAAATGAATAGACGTCGCCCGCGATATTTCAAGTCTTATCTTCTTTAATTTAAAAAATAAAAGAGGATAGCTACTTTTGGTGGGACACCCTGTATATGCATGTGTGTCGGTCATATTAAAGAAAATCTTACCTCTTTTTTTGCAAGAGCAGAACTCAGATTGATTTTATTCACGTTAACTAAAAGCGTGCAATGATGATAAGCATTCGATTGTCCTAACTTTGCAGCCGTTCCGGATACCTACACATAGTAATACGAAAAATTATGTAGTTAAAACAAAATAAACGTGAGAAATTAATTTTATGAATTTCTGAAATTCACTTAAAAGAAAAAGATCGTACATTCGGAAACAATTTGCAATTTACAAATAAATTTAGAGTGAACAAATTACAATATTTTGTAAGCAAGATCTATTTTTAGAATCACAGAAATAAATTTAGAGTGAGCGAATTACAATATTTTGTAACGAAAATCTATTTTTAGAATCACATAAATACATTTAAAGAGCGTTACATCATTCGTATTGAAATGTTTCGTTATCGTGTTAATTATATAATGTTATTGACTATACATCTATTGATCGTGTTATATATAAATTTAATATAATTATCATTTAATTAAATAATTAGTAAAAATATTTAAATTATATTTCGCGGATGCGAATAAGATTCTCTAATAAATTACATTAAACATTATTACCTTGTAATCTCCGTCGACTATAATATCGTCACGTTCGTTGATCTCGCTCTTTAAGCCCCATTGTCGGAACAAGGCGGTTTTGATGATATTGAGATTATACTTCCGATCGTATCTTTGTTTCGGCGTGAAGAATGACAAATTGAGGTTGCCTCTGTCGTGATAAACGGTACCGCCACCGCTATTTCGTCGTATCAAAACAATGTTTTCCTTTTCAGCCACATGAATGTTACACTCGAGCCAGGGATTCTGATGACGACCGAACACTACGCACGGATCGTTTCTCCAAAGGAGCAGTACGTGGTGTTTAGAGAGGTCGAGGTTGCGATACAGCCAGTGCTCCAGCGCCAAATTGACAGACACGTCCGTGGATTGCGAGATGAATACCGACTTCTTGATCGGATCGATGTCCTCGTTCGTGGTATAAGTCGATGCATGTCTGACGACTCGCCGGATGCCATCGAGACAGGGCATGCACCGTCTGGCGAGAATCAGTCTAACGGATAGAGACATTGCTTGGCGTATGAAAGAACGGAACTCTCTGGTTGACGAACGGTCGATTGACTGCGGACTACCTGGTTAAGGTCACCGTGACGTAACTTCTGCTGTTTATATATCAATCTTAGTCTAAGATCGTGAGGTTTTTAAAGTTGTTTTGCACTTCGTGCCACGTGTAAAATCAGTCTTGGCTTAACGGTCGATATATGACGACCTCTATTGATGGAAACGCTTGGAAACGTTGGTTTGGCTCGCGGTGACGGAAATCAGGTAGTCGTGCAGGGCGATAGTCTGATGCAACCACTTCCAGGTCTGGTCCAGGGTGTTAATGCGGTACCGGATACCCAAACAATCTCGACAGTCCTTTTGCATTCCTCCGTGTGCTGACAGTTTGAATCTCAAGTTAAATTCACCCGCGCCGAAAGTAAATCCTGTTGGCGACAGGTGCTCCTGTTTTACACGGTATACACAAATAACTTTTCTCGATTCGTCGTACGACGTACGATGCGAGTACGATCGATGCTCGTGAACACGGAATGAGACGTGCTGTCGGATTTAGATTTCATACGCACGCCTTTTCTACTTGCGACGAAAGTAAAGAGAGGGGATTTCGTTTAACTACTTGGAGAGGTTATCTGGGTTCGGGGCATAAAGTACAGCTGACTGGCACGTGATGCAAGTTCCCGCCATGTTGGCCGCAGCCGCGATTTGCCCACTCTCTTTCGTTTATTCTATCCATCCCCACTTGCGACCGAATTTCAGGCGCGTAAATATCGCGATAAGGACCCCCCTCTGATCGCCTCTTATCTGGAAAGTACGTATTCGCATATTATCGCTACGTCTTGTTTTGCTATATGTCTGGCTGGACCCTAACGATTTTAGAGCTAATACGTGGCAGCGCGTAAACGTATAAACGAGAATATAAATAATAAAGTAAATAATATTATGTAGATTTCTTTTTAAACGTTTTATAATTTAATATGTATTTTCTCTTTCTCTCTCTTTCTTATGTTATCGATAAAATACGTACAAGAATTGTGCTCTTAATGTTATTTAATATTGTGAATTGCGGTTTTAATAAAAGCGTTCATGAAAATACAAATTAGGAGTATCAGACACGTATGTATGTATATATATATATATA
>NW_021853741.1:182368-185858 GCF_003651465.1 Formica exsecta
TTTTTAATAATTTAAATATTTTTTTAGTTTTTAATAAGAAAAATATATTTAATATTTATTATATTTAATATATCTTTCGTCAAACTTTATCTTTGTTTTATAGTACATACAAATTCTTCATTCCTATTTAAATAAATATTTTAATTAAGAAAATTTAAGAGTTTTTAATATAATCAAATACGTTATTAAAATTTATCGAATAAATAACTTTCTTGAATAAAATAAAATTTTTTGGTATCAAGTTATTTTTTTCTTAGTATATAAAATATGAAATGTTTAATAAAATGTTCAATCTTCCAGTATCTTATCTGAATACTTTTATATACAGTATATGCTTAAATAATAAAATATTAATTAAAGCAATATTGTTTTAATGTAATAATGTGCAATTTCTTATAACTGTGGTATAAATATATAATACCAAAAGGCTGTAAAAAACCATTTAATGCAAAGATAATGCAAAGAAATTGTACAAAAAAAATATTTAATATATAATATAAGAAAGCTGTTATAAAATATTTAAAGCTGCTCTGCGTATCAAGAAGCACAAGCAACATCGCCCGTTGCCTTTGTTACTGGCTCGATAGAAAGAAGACAGAAAACAGTATATCTGTTCTTTTCTGCTGAATCAAGTCGTAGCGCCGAGCTCACACGTACGCGGTTTTCGCTTGTATGCATTATCTCCTCCACTACGGTTTCATGTTGCGTCTTAATTCTGGCATTACTGCCGAGATCCGGGACAATGCCTTCCGCTTTACATGTGATCGTGCATATATGTGTAAAGAAAATATATTTCTTTAATTTAAACGTCGCGCCACTTACGATAGATAGCGTTACATGATAAAAGTAGATAAGGTAGGAATTGAAGAAAACTATGGTAAGGAGAAAACGTGACGAAGGAAAAAGAGAATTTAGAATAATAAAAGATCAAATTGAAAACTCATTAAAAAGTATTGAAAACGGGAACGACGGGTTAGAGAATAAACGTTAAATGTCGTTTCTTTGTTTACAGGTGAGAGCATTTGTATTTAATGAAGTGAAGGTTTTGTTATACAGGTCTGTTAAGTTATAAGAGACTTATTTTGAAATAATAAAATAAAACTTTGTTTACAGAGCAACACTGAGACAGTTTATTAATCCTTGTCGATTCCGAAGAAAAATTTAAGATTAAAACATTATATACATACATATACAAATAACGCCGACTAAATTTAGAGTTATAAAAATTACAGTCAGCATTAAATAATAATTTCCCTTTAGATTTTTAATTTTTGATTGATTTCAATTTTAATATTGATTATGTAAAAAGAAAATGTAATCAACAGATTTGTTGACTCGTATATCAATTCTAGCAGTTTAAGGCAAATTATTAACATAGTTTGACCGAATAAATATCGTTGTAAAACATCGATAAAAAAGAACCTGCATGTCTGAGCTCCGTTTTAATGCTCGATAAATGAGAATAAGATATAAGAAAGATAAACAAAGATGAACAAAGGAAAAATACCACGTACAAACTTTTATCCGTTTTATATGTATGTATATATATATATATATATATATACATACATATAAAACGGATAAAAGTTTGTACGTGGTATTTTTCCTTTGTTCATCTTTGTTTATCTTTCTTATATCTTATTCTCATTTATCGAGCATTAAAACGGAGCTCAGACATGCAGGTTCTTTTTTATCGATGTTTTACAACGATATTTATTCGGTCAAACTATGTTAATAATTTGCCTTAAACTGCTAGAATTGATATACGAGTCAACAAATCTGTTGATTACATTTTCTTTTTACATAATCAATATTAAAATTGAAATCAATCAAAAATTAAAAATCTAAAGGGAAATTATTATTTAATGCTGACTGTAATTTTTATAACTCTAAATTTAGTCGGCGTTATTTGTATATGTATGTATATAATGTTTTAATCTTAAATTTTTCTTCGGAATCGACAAGGATTAATAAACTGTCTCAGTGTTGCTCTGTAAACAAAGTTTTATTTTATTATTTCAAAATAAGTCTCTTATAACTTAACAGACCTGTATAACAAAACCTTCACTTCATTAAATACAAATGCTCTCACCTGTAAACAAAGAAACGACATTTAACGTTTATTCTCTAACCCGTCGTTCCCGTTTTCAATACTTTTTAATGAGTTTTCAATTTGATCTTTTATTATTCTAAATTCTCTTTTTCCTTCGTCACGTTTTCTCCTTACCATAGTTTTCTTCAATTCCTACCTTATCTACTTTTATCATGTAACGCTATCTATCGTAAGTGGCGCGACGTTTAAATTAAAGAAATATATTTTCTTTACACATATATGCACGATCACATGTAAAGCGGAAGGCATTGTCCCGGATCTCGGCAGTAATGCCAGAATTAAGACGCAACATGAAACCGTAGTGGAGGAGATAATGCATACAAGCGAAAACCGCGTACGTGTGAGCTCGGCGCTACGACTTGATTCAGCAGAAAAGAACAGATATACTGTTTTCTGTCTTCTTTCTATCGAGCCAGTAACAAAGGCAACGGGCGATGTTGCTTGTGCTTCTTGATACGCAGAGCAGCTTTAAATATTTTATAACAGCTTTCTTATATTATATATTAAATATTTTTTTTGTACAATTTCTTTGCATTATCTTTGCATTAAATGGTTTTTTACAGCCTTTTGGTATTATATATTTATACCACAGTTATAAGAAATTGCACATTATTACATTAAAACAATATTGCTTTAATTAATATTTTATTATTTAAGCATATACTGTATATAAAAGTATTCAGATAAGATACTGGAAGATTGAACATTTTATTAAACATTTCATATTTTATATACTAAGAAAAAAATAACTTTCTTTCTCTCTTTCTTATGTCATCGATAAAATACGTACAAGAATTGTGCTCTTAATGTTATTTAATATTGTGAATTGCGGTTTTAATAAAAGCGTTCATGAAAATACAAATTAGGAGTATCAGACACGTATGTATGTATATATATATATATATATATACGTATTCCTACGTTTAAATTAAAGAAATATATTTTCTTTACATGTATATATACACTACCGCTCAAAAGTATTTGCCCATTATCGGTTTCATGGATAATTTTTATATAAAAGCCTTAGCTGGCACTTTATCTATATTTTCTTTATGTACACATGTATCGTCGTTATATAAGGCAGTATTTTGAAATAATATTTTGATTATCACTAATATATAAATAGAAAACATCAGCAGCTTATTTCTCGGAATTCGCCTAGAGACAAAATTCGCCCGAATTTCCATTGTTTATTCGGTCTGTGCCATAATAAGCATTCGTAATATTCTTCAGTTATCTGTTAACATTTCGCTTTTCATTTTTGCTTTGTAACGCTATAATCAAAAACAAAGGCGGACACATAGATGAAGGAAAAATTTAGTTTTAAGCATTACTGTGCATACACTTTTTTGGTAATTAGATACGTAAACATAAATA
>NW_021853741.1:194582-228805 GCF_003651465.1 Formica exsecta
TATATATATATGTATATATTTATATATTGTAGCGCTGTTTGAAACGAATACAACGATATATGATATAATGTAAATATTTTACATATTATACGAGTTTTACAGATAGCTTTTGGAAGCAACCACTATGCTCACAATAAAGTTCAGTTTAAACTATTTAATTTGATATATATTTGTTACGGTCTATCTTTTTTAGTTTAAAAGATAAAAAGGGGTGGCCAGTTTTGGTGGGACATATATACATTCAATGTTGTTATTTTTTAAAAATAGATATTCCCACAAGATATTTTTGATAGAATTCCCACAAGATTTGTTTTGCTACATTAACATAAACATGTATATGTCGTAGCCAGATTACATAATCCATCGTTTTATAAAACATCTAGGCATTTTATAAAGTGCAGCTATATTCTCAAGTCATTGTTGAAAATGAAATATTTTACAATCTGGCTAAGAATTTTAGTCTTTTTATAAAATGCTAACAAGCGACTCGTCACATTGTCAAACGCAACGATTTGTACATGGTTTTAGATTCTGGCTGGTTCATTTCAGTCTTTTTATGAACTGTCTTTGTAGAACAGCCATTTATAGAAAATTAATAGATAATTATATTATAATATTAATAAATAATCATGTGTATTTCTAAATGAGAAAAAGCTTGTATGAATACTTGTTGTATTTATTACTTATTGTATTTATGAATACTTGTATTTATTACAATTAAGGTTTTATATTAAAAGTAACATAAATAAAATTTTTGAAAATAATGTTTGAAAACAAATAAAAAGAAAGATAAAATTGAAAGTGAAAAAAAGTTTTTAAAACACATTTATTATGACTATTTTATCAAATGTAACATAAAGTAAAGTCGCTATAAACGCGCCGTTCATAAAATGACTAAAATGAACCAGCCAGAATCTAAAACAATGTACAAATCGTCGCGTTTGACAATGTGGCGGGTTGCTTGTTAGCGTTTTATAAAAAGACTAAAATTCTTAGCCAGATTGTAAAATATTTTATTTTCAACCATGACTTGAGAATATGGTTGCACTTTATAAAATGCCTAGATGTTTTATAAAACGATGGATTATGTAATCTGGCTACGACATATACATGTTTATGTTAATGTAGCAAAACAAATCTTGTGGGAATTCTATCAAAAATATCTTGTGGGAATATCTATTTTTAAAAAATAACAACATTGAATGTATATATGTCCCACCAAAACTGGCCACCCCTTTTTATCTTTTAAACTAAAAAAGATAGACCGTTGTTTTGGAAAGCTCTCGGAGTAAGCTACAAGAATATGTAATAAAAAATGGGGAGTTCCATTTAAGAAAACATCGACCACATTGACCTCACCTTGAGAATACCACTTAAGGTCAAATCCATATTTTTATCATGTGGCTCCCTCGAAACCGTGCAACTTTTGTCTGAAACATTTTTATCTATCGAGCTCAGTTTTCGAGATATTCGCGTGGATTGATTAAAATAGTCCACCCTGTATATATACGCATATATATTTTAAATTAGATTATATATCACAAGCCACTTTATAATTCAATTGTAATTCTATATAATTTATATAGTAATAGTAATAAAATTAATTTATATATCTTTTATTTGATTCATGATTCTATCCAAGATCACAAAGAGACTTAAAATATTTGATTTATTAATTTTCCAACTTTCCTTATTTGTTTTTTTATTTTTTTAAGGAAATATGACAGATACAGAGAAGTTACGAGACGCCAGATCGGAATGCGGGGCAAGCCGTGGGCGTCAGAGCAGTAGGGTCAGACGATGTACGAGAGACGCAGTGTCGGCGTGCGGTGAGCGTAGTGTTGATCGGTTGTATCTGAGGGCGGCAGCAAACGCACGTACCAAGGGATCCCGGCACACACTACTAGTGATCAGAAGCGATTATGAGGCAGGATCCGCGAATGCTCTGACCGTCTCCAAGGGCGATGTAGTCGCTTTGTTGAGTGACCACATAAGTGACTGGTTTTGGGTACGTTCTAGGGATGATAGAGAGGGATTCATCCCTGCTGTTGTCGCTGGTCACGGCTTTCTTTGATTTTTTTTTTGTCAAATGAGATTTATTTAACAATGACGGACAGTCTTTGTTCATGAAATTCACAAAAGAATTGTGTGCGTGTGCGTGCGTGCGTGTGCGTGTGTGTGTGCGCGCGCGCACGTATACAAATATCGTATTCTCGAAATAGTATGTATATTCTTGCAATAATACCACAATTACCAAATTATTATCTATTAATAAATCATTCCACATAATATAATATAAAGAATTTTAGTCCTTTTTAGAATATAATTGTAATTTCGTATAATAAATAAATTTTTAATATCTTCTATATTTTTAATTGTAATTTTAAAACAAAATTACAATTTCAGTATTTATTTTGAGTGTGTATGTGTATGTGTATATATATTTTAAAAATATAAAGTTTAATAAAAAATACTAATACTTTCTTATCAATTATCAAAGTACAAAATGTTTTAAAATTTATAAGAAATAATAAGTTAAATCAGGAGCGCTTGCAAAAATATTAAATGTTTTATATAAGTTACATGTGACAATTAGAAAAAGTGTTATCATAACCCATTGTAAAATATATTTATAAATTCTTAAATTTTTTATATTTACTACATTTTCGTAATTTTGTTTTCATCATTTTTTTTGCACCGCTTTATCAATTAATTTGTTTTTGTTTATTACTTTTTTTCTTCTTCTTTTTACACTCTTTTATCAGCATATCATATTTATCACATGATTATGCATAAATAAATAAAATTTTGCGCACAATCAATCTAGAATGGTTATATTCATTGTCAAATCATTATTTTTATTATTAAATTTATATTTTTCAATATTGATTTTTACTCTTCTTTATTTAATTTAAAATTTTAATGATGTAATGTATTGTGCTCCAGTGAAAAGAAAACAAAAATATCCTAATTGTAATTTAGAGATGAAAAAAGAATACAAAATATCAATCATTAATTGCTAAAATGAATATTTGAAGATTATGAAGTTACTATTTTGAAAATGTAATATTAGTTCAAGTTTTGCAATATAATCTAATTTCTCTCTTTTTTCTCTAATATATTTCTCGATGTATCATCATGACGGAGAAAAATGTTTTATGTGGGATTAAATTTTATTCACAAAAGTGATTTAATTTATATTTAGAACTGTTTAAACTGCAAAATGATTCGTCAATGTGTTAAAATTAATCATGCAAATTTAAACGAAATTATGTACGCTTTAATTAATATTTCCAAATTTAATCAAATTACATTTACATTGTTCTTTGTACTTGTACAATATGTATTTAAATGAAAAAGTCAAAACGAACTAGATGTATATCCTGGATTTGGAGAGAGCAAGAAGGAAAGACAGAAATATAAAATGCTTTATCAAAGGAACAAATCCACCAATAAATTAACTTTGCCGCGGAAAGAAAAATCGCGCAAATATCCTTTGTATGTATTTGTACAAAAGAAGAATTGTATCACATAAAAAATATATGTATATTTTACTAATATATTTATTACAAACAAAAAACGCATTTCTAGCATTAATTACACCTGTTATTCCATCCATCTGATCGATAAGAAATTAAAACCTTTATGCGATATCAAAAAATTTTGTAGTATTCTAAATATTACGCAAATTTAAGCATCATTTCGCGATAATTGAAATTCGTACTGATATCGATACAATTCGAAGAACCAGCTGCACAGAGCAACTTATGTGGTGTTTCTTGATGTACTATACTATATACAGTGAGACTCGAGGTTGGTACTTTGGCCAGGATTTCACCCTGGTAAGTCATGTGATAAACATGAGCGGCCGCACCACCGGCAATCACGCGTTCCTCGTAGATCTCCGCCACATGTATCCCTTGATCAGCCAAATCAAAAATTGTCGCTGCCTCCATCGTTCGCATATGCCATAACGATAGACTAGGCCCACCGCCACATAGCTAGAATTAAATGAATAATTAGTATAAGAATTAAAATTTTAAATTGATGTATATGCAAAGCATTGCAAAGAATATAACATTGGCTACAATTGTTGTTTATCTCTTCTTAATTACATTTAATTATTTATTTTAAATAACGCCTCTCCTTCTTTTAATTTCTTTTTTATTTATATTCTGTAATTATACAGTTATTGATCTTTATCTAATAAAAATTTGCCGTCAATTATAGTTACATTTTGATTCTCTATCAATTATATATCTATATTTTATAAATATACTTATATTTTACAATTTCTCAATTAAGAGTATTAAATATTTTCACAATTAGAGATCAAACTAAATTTTTGTTTCGCACAAATGTGCAATTTAAAAAATTTTACATATATATAAATATCTTTTCTTATTTTTTATCATTACATACCAACCAATCTTCTGTAAAATCAACAGCACCGATCCATTTTCCAAGTCGCGGTCGAGCAACTTTATCTACTAAATGGGGCGTTAATATGCTAGTATTCTCCTTCTTACGCAAATCCCATAATCTCACAGAACCATCCTCACTGCAGGATGCAAGCTGATTATCCCTGAAATTGATAAAACTCTTCTAAATTATTTAAAAACACTGTATATGATATACTTTTCTGCAACTTCTTAGGTATAGATAAATGATAATTACATTATAGCAAGGCAGTGTATATAATCAGTGTGGCCTTGCATGCTTCTCAAAATTCTTCCGTCATCCAAGTTTATAATATATATGTTATTATCGCCACAACCAGCGTACAGTAAATGATTTGCTTTTGAGTATGCCATGTAATTTATATCTGGTTTATCATAACTATCCCTGAAAAAAAAAGAAAAAAAAAAGCTGGCCAATAGTTAAAATAAATTACATTGATTTTACATATAAATATATATAAGCTATATTTTTAAATAAATGTATATATATATATATATATACATTTATTTATAAATATAGCTTATACCGCTACCGCTCAAAAGTATTCGTCCACCATCGATTTCGTGGATAATTTTTATATAAAAGCCTTAGCTGGCACTTTACCTATATTTTTTTTATGTACACATGTATCGTCGTTATATAAGGCAGTATTTTGAAATAATATTTTGATTATCACTAATATATAAATAGAAAACATCATAAAACACCAGCAGCTCATTCCTTGGAATTCGCCTAGAGACAAAATGCGAACTTCCATTATTTATTCGGTTTGTGTCATGTCATAATAAGCATTCGTAATATTCTTCAGTTATCTGTTAACATTTCGCTTTTCATTTTTGCTTTGTAACGCTATAATCAAAAACAAAGGCGGACACATAGATGAAGGAAAAATTTAGTTTTAAGCATTACTGTGCACACAATTTTTTGGTAATTAGATACGTAAACATAAATAAATACTTTTCACATGATTACTACATTGTTTTAATTGTTTCTAACACTTATAGAACGTAACATAAATAAAATTTTTGAAAATAATGTTTGAAAACAAATAATAAAAAGAAATATAAGCGTGAGAAAAAATAAAAAAAATCACATTTATTATGATTATTTTATCAAATGTAACATAAAGTAAGGTTGGTAAAAATGCGCCGTTCATAAAATGACTGAAATGAACCAACCAGAATATAAAACGATGTACAAATCGTTACGTTTGACAATGTGGCAGGTCGCTTGTTAGCGTTTTAAAGAGATTAAAATTCTTAGCCAGATTATAAAATATTTCATTTTCAACCATGATTTGAAAATGCGGCCGCACTTTATAAAATGCCTAGATAGCTTTTATAAAACGACGGATTATGTAATCTGGCTACGACATATATATTTTTTATATTATTGATTTTATATAAAAAAATATAAACTAAAAGCTATCATCTCGCAACAAAGAGCGCTCGAATTAAACCGCGCCACGGAAATGAAACATTTTCGCGACTTACGTCAAGGTTTAATAGGTGCGATGTGAGAAGAGGATGATGCGCGTGATGATACGCACGTTGAACAGATTTCGGCTAAAAAATCTCAACATCACGGTAGGAACCGTCAATAATTTACAATTGGCACGCTGCGTGACATCCACATCCACATCCGCATCTGTAAGAATTATCGTAGAACCGCAAAAGGCACATCCTCTCGTCCTCTTTTCATAAAAGCGTTATTATTTGTCGCCCATATACGTATACTGTGTTCAGTGCGTTTTACTGGTGTCTTCCGATATAAAAATTGTCAGTACGGAGTACGGGCAGTAATTAAAGAATCATTCATATATTTTCATTCATATATAACATAATGCTAATTAATGCAGTTTTAATTGGCAATACGTTATATATGAATGGAAGTATATATATATGTATTTATATATATACGCACATCATATGTATATTTATGTGTACAGACTTTTCGGAATATACAGCAAACGTCGCGACGGTCACGTGTCACGTGATCTTAACTAGCGTCTTTTTCTACACCTTTCGTAGAAAAAAAGTTTGCGCATAAATTTGATTGAGACTGAATCTATCGTCTCTATTTGTCGTTCGAAAGATTATTTGGGCTACATTTGAAAACTTCGTGTGTCAGTTCGCCTCACGTGATTTAATATTTGGTCTCATTTGGCCTTTACTGACAACTGACGTTTATGAAAAGAGACTCTGTGCGCGCGTGTAAATATCATTAACGAAGTTTTGGTGTTTATTTAGGCGGCGGTTTATCGTGCACGGAAGAACGCTGAACAAAAAACGAACAGTATTATGACGAGGATACAGTATCCCGAGGCACGCAGGGATGAAAGTGTCGTCGATGATTATCACGGCGTTGAGGTTAGAATGCATCTTGAAGAAAGTGATGCCATTAATTTGTGAAAATATCTATTTGTTTAGCCATAAAGAATGTTTGACTCTTGATATTTTCATATTTCACATGTCTTAATCAAATAACGATTAGTCTTTGCATGAAGACTGTAAAGAAAGGCATTTTGTTATATAAATAGGATTTAAATATTTCAAGCTATATTTTAAGGAAAAAATATTTTCGCAGTTTATAAGTTTGTAGTTTGTATTATATGAAAGATATATACTTTTATTTTTAGATAGCAGATCCCTATAGATGGCTGGAAGATCCAGACTCGACGGAAACAAAAGCCTTTGTCGATGCTCAAAATGCTATCACTAAGCCATATTTGGCTGCGTGTAAAGCACGTGACAATATTCACGATCGATTGAAACAGTTGTGGGATTTTCCAAAATATTCATGCCCTGCCAAACATGGTGGAAAATATTACTTTTATAAAAATACTGGTTTACAAAATCAAAGGTACAACGCGTGATATATATTTTTATATGTAAGTTTATGAGCAGATTTCAAGTTAATAAATTATTGCAGTGTTTTATATGTACAAGATACTCTTGAAAGTGAACCAAGAGTATTTCTCGATCCTAATACTTTTTCCGAAGATGGTACTGTTGCAATTACCAGTAGTTGTTTTAGCGAAGATGGTAGCATTTTTGCATACGGATTATCTAAAAGTGGTTCTGATTGGAGTACTATCCATTTTCTGAATGCACAAACTGGTAAGATGATGAAAAAAATCTTAACAGGTGTTGTAGTTTTTCTTGATATAGCATTTTATTTGTTGCAAGTATATTTAATATATATATATATATTTTTTTATTTTTATTTTGTTTTTTTATTTTTTTTTATTTATTTTTATTTGCAGTCAGTTGTTCGTTAATTGTTTTAATATGGGAGATTCGCAATCGATTGGGATGTACGACTCGACTATTTTTCTTTATTCTAATTTTTACATTGTTTTTGTTTAGTATTTCCAGTATTTCATGAGGTCCTGTGTAATGGTCTCCGAATTTGCCTGGTTTCGGCCCTTTTAATAGAAACACATGATCTCCAGGCTTGAAATTCTGAGGGTTGACCTTTTTGTCGTAGTGCTCTTTTGACCTGCATTTTGCTTCTATAACGTTTTTACGAGCGTTCCCTTGAATGGCATGGAGTTGACTTATAGATTTTAAGATATTTCAGTGGATACATTAAAATGGCCTACCCTGTATATACATATATATACATTACCGCTCAAAAGTATTTGCCCACCATCGCATCGGTTTCGTGGATAATTTTTATATAAAAGCCTTAGCTGGCACTTTATCTATATTTTCTTTATGTACACATGTATCGTCGTTATATAAGGCAGTATTTTGAAATAATATTTTGATTATCACTAATATATAAATAGAAAACATCATAAAACACCAGCAGCTCATTCCTTGGAATTCGCCTAGAGACAAAATGCGAACTTCCATTATTTATTCGGTTTGTGTCATGTCATAATAAGCATTCGTAATATTCTTCAGTTATCTGTTAACATTTCGCTTTTCATTTTTGCTTTGTAACGCTATAATCAAAAACAAAGGCGGACACATAGATGAAGGAAAAATTTAGTTTTAAGCATTACTGTGCACACAATTTTTTGGTAATTAGATACGTAAACATAAATAAATGCTTTTCACATGATTACTACATTGTTTTAATTGTTTCTAACATTTATAGAACGATTGTTTTAGATGGGCAAATACTTTTGAGCGGTACTATATATATATATATATATCTCAAAAAAATATACTTATAAAATACTAAACTAATATATAGTAATAATCTTAAGGAGGAACTGAACGAATCAGCTACGTCAAAAGTTAACAAATCTAATACATTTCGAGAATCATGAATGTGACATTGTGTATATAAAACATTTTAGTCTTTTAAAATATAAAATTGATAAATAATTTGTGAATTAAAATAAAGATTTGCCTTATAGAATATAATTTAATCTCAAAATCGTTAATATTATTTTATATCGAACTAACTTTTTTATAGTAACTATACTCCACGAAAATTTTATAGGGACTGTGTGTAAAAAATTTATGAAAATTAAAGTTTTAATTCTTATTCTTAATTTTAATTTAGGGCAAATTTTTACTTTAAGTTATAAATTAATTATTTTTATATTTTTAAAGTCTAAAAATTCTTTAAATACGCAATGTCAAGTTCATGAATATTTCGAAGTGTATTAGATTTATTAACTTTTGACATAGCTGATACATCCAGTTGCTCGTTAATCGATCATGGATGTCGCAATAATCATCGTATCAGCTGTCGCGTTACTTCGAGCTGAACGCACACTAAATCTTTCTTTTTTTACTGCCATTCCCCCTTATACTTATAACATATTTACTGCCAAGATATCGCGACTACGATACTGCATATATTCGCAATATGATGCGTCGGACCTTCGGTTGGACCACTCGCACAAAGTTGTCCCCGTATCAATTATTATCGCATACTCGAGAGACAGCTATTGAGTCCACTAATAAGCAGGCTCTTATCATTTCGTACCCTTCCGTCTCCTCATGGATAGCAATGCCAACTACGTTGAACTTATACAGGATGTCCCAGAATTAAACTGATAAACTTTAGGTGGTTATAAAGAACACCAAAACAAGTCAATTTTGTAAGTCAATAAATAATTTGTTTCAAAGATTTTTACCTTTGTTAGTCTTTGATTCTCTAGTGCCAAAACGGCTCATTTGTGGACATGGATTTATTGGCAAAATTGGTTTATTTTGGTGTCCTTTACAACCACCTGAAGTTTGTCGGTTTAATTCTGGGACAGCCTGTATATGCTAAGAAATAAAAAAAAAATAAGATTTTGCGAATCATTGTATGTATCACTTATTCTCGATACTTATCGTGTCAAGCAAAATTAACATACGATCAATCTGCAGACATATATTTATCAGAGTAATTCTACTAGGGATCTGCTTTTTATAGCTGCACTAGTTCAGAGTTTATCTTTTTCTCTGCACATTGGAAGGAGAAAGATAAACTCTGAACTAGTGCAGCTAGTTCAGCTATAATAGAATATATAAAAATAGACCCTAGAATGATACGTGCATACTTTGATCGTGTACTAAACGTCGTAAAAACCGAGACTGCTAATGTTGATTAATTAATTCAATCATTTGCATCAGATGTGAAAGTAGGAGCTATAAAGGAATTAGTGAAATCGTTAATCTAGGAATAACTGAATACATTTACACGTCATCCATAAACGAATTTAATAATATCCGTAGTTTTAAAAATAGTCAATCACAGTCATTCCATTCTTCAGAATAATAGCTGTAATTGGCCAGTTTTAAAATTACGGATGTTATTAAACCTGATTAAGGGTGACGCGTAATTTTTTGAAACGTAAATACTCTCTCTTTATAAAAAAAGCTGGTATAATATTATATATATGTAGGAATATTTTTATTTTCTATAAAAGAGCAATACAAACATTCCTATAATATATATATCGTAGCCAGATTACATAACCCGTCATTTTATAAAACGTCTAGGCGTTTTATAAAGTGCCGCCACATTCTCAAATCATAGTTGAAAATGAAATATTTTACAATCTGGCTAAGAATTTTAGTCTTTTTATAAAATGCTAACAAGCGACGAAAAATATCCAGAAATTTTGGAAAAAGTAAAATTCTCACCAATTACATGGACACACGACAATCGTGGCATCTTTTATGGACAATATCGAGATCAACAAGGAAAAACTGATGGTTCAGAAACTTTAGGTAATCAAAATCAAAAACTATGCTATCACATTGTTGGTACATCGCAATCAGATGATGTTGTTGCAATTGAATTTCCTGAAGAACCATTGTGGAGGATGTGAGTTTTGCAATTTTAGTTTTTAGTTTTTTTTTCTAATACTCTACTATAAAATATTATATTTAAACATGTAAAAAAATAATATGTTATATCTTGTATACAGATTTTGTAAATTTTAATGTATCTAGCTATATTCAGATATGCCAATATTTTAAATTCGACTATATATTTTTATATAACACAAATATAAAAGAACAAATATTTAAACAAATTATAAAATTGATTTTTTTATGTATATATACTTAATATGCATATTTTTGTTTTATTAGAGGTGCAGAAGTATCTGATTGTGGCAACTGGCTCATTGTTACTCCTCTGAAAGATTGCAGAGATAATTTAGTGTATTTTACTCCATTAAAAGCTGGAATGGACATAAGTAACAACTTGCCATTGACACAGGTTGTTGATAAACTTGAAGCTGATTATGAAGTTAGTAAATACTTGGCTCTTCAATTTATTATATTTGTTGTTTGTAACATTTATGCTATTGCTTTCTTATATATTTTCAGTACGTAACCAATGTTGGTACCAAAGCTGTGTTTCGCACAAATAAAAATGCACCTAACTACAAGTTAATAGCTATAGATTTGTTAGATTATGGACAGGACAAATGGGTTGATCTTTTGCCAGAACATCCTGAAAATGTATTGGATTGGGCTGATGCTGTAGATGAAGACAAATTCGTTGCTTGTTATATACAAGATGTTAAGGTAAATATATACACGAAATATGTCTAGAATAACAGCTTAGAGTAAATAATAGATACTGACAATTGAATCTTTTATAGAATATTTTGCAACTGCATTGTTTAAAAACTGGTGAAATAATTAGAACGTTCCCTCTTGATCTTGGTACTGTTGTCGGATTCTCAGGCAAGAAGAAATATTCCGAAATATTTTATCAGTTTACATCATTTTTAACCCCTGGCATCATATATACAATTGATTTGAAAAAAGAAGAGGAACCACGAGTTAGTATCTGTTTTTTTTAAACATCTATACTAGTATAATATTTCATTACTATATAAAAAGTTTTATATTGAGCATATTTATAAATTGATTTGATAACTTATGTTTTTGTTTTTATAGATATTGCGAGAAATTAAAGTAAAAGGTTTTGATGCAAGTTTATATAAAACTAGTCAAATATTTTATCCAAGCAAGGATGGTACAAAAATTCCCATGTTTATAGTAACAAAGAGTGTATGTATATTAAAAGAAATATATTTCAATAAAATATTAAATGTGTTGTATTATTAATGTGGCCTGTGAGCATTTAATAAGTAGAAACTTAAGAATATCTGAAGACTACTAAATTTTTATGTATGTATTTTATCTTTGTATATTTCTTTCTCGTCAATGTTAAAAATTATCAGTGAAAACATTTAATTTAGGATGCTGTATTGGATGGAACTATGCCAGCCTTACTTTATGGATACGGTGGCTTTAATGCAAGTATTCAACCTACATTCAGTGTTACGAGACTTGTCTTTATGCAGCATTTAAATGGAGTACTTGCTGTCGCTAATGTTCGTGGAGGGGGGTATGTAAGGATATAGAAAATAAAGAAAATCTCTATAAAATAATTTACTTATATAAAAAATATCAATTTTCAAAAATGGCATTCTTTGTTATAGTGAATACGGAGAAAAATGGCATAATGCAGGACGTTTCTTCAATAGACAGAATGTATTTGATGATTTTCAATATGCAGCAAAATATCTTGTAGAAAATGGGTACACTACTTCAACAAAATTGACGATTCAAGGTGGTAGTAATGGTGGCCTGGCTGTTGCTGTATGCATAAATCAAAGACCTGATTTATTTGGTGCAGCTATAGCTCAAGTGGGGTTAGTTGACATATTTTTATTATTTTTGTAACTGTCATGCGTGCGCGACATGTATAGTAACGAAAACTACTAAAATCTTTTCAGAGTCATGGATATGTTGCGTTTTCATAAGTTTACTATTGGTTCCGCTTGGGTTTCGGATTATGGAAGCTCAGATGATCTTAAGCATTTCCAGAATTTGTTGAAATATTCACCTTTACATAATGTAAGAGTACCTCCTGATGATGTACAATATCCAGCAACATTGCTTCTGACTGCTGATCACGATGACCGCGTCGTACCTTTGCATACTCTTAAATTAATAGCAACTCTTCAGCATACACTTGGAAACATACCAAAACAAAAAAATCCGATACTTGTAAGAATAGATACTAAGGCGGGTCATGGAGGTGGAAAACCAACCATGAAAGTGGTAAGTATATATATTTCTGTAAAACAATTTGCATTTAAAACATATATACACACAATCGATTTTATTTTAAAAATATCAGATAATAGGGAGAATATTCTATTTTAGATTGAAGAAAGTACCGACATCTTGTCATTTATTGTACAATCCTTGGGTTTGGAATTTAAATCATAATTAATGAAGCTAAAAAAAATGTAAGTTACAACACATTTTGCATAAATCTTTAAAAAATCAAAAGATGTAATATGATGTCACTAAAAGCGCTTATGCGATTATTATGTGTATTGCAATATATTGTTGCAAATTGATCCGATATGCTTCAATTGCAAATTCTTTTATAATAATACTGTATCCTTATTGTCGAATAAAAATGACAAAATTTATACTTTATGATAATGTAAGACGATGAATTCTTGATTTGTTCAAAGTATAATATTCACCAAATGAAATATCGAGCAATCGTTATAATTTTTAATATTTAACAGTCAAAAATACGCCAAACAAATTCTAGTTCTGAAAAACATTTTTTTATTCTGAATCTTCTTCTCCCTCCCTTACCCTACAAGGAGATTGCAAAAATGTTAAAATTAATCAATACTGTTTTAAAATACTGTTAAAAGAAAAAAATATATAACCAAAAAGTTGTTTTACGAATCCCTTTTGGATCGCTATATCCCGGTATTGTCCCTCTTTATTTGGTAGTTTTGTTGATAGTATAATTATTAGATATAGATATATATATAAAGTTTGTTTTATTTATAAAATTCATATTTGTCAGTGATACTGACGGTGTCGTTGTCAATGTGGAAATGTATATGTCCAAATTTTTGTTATACGAAAAAATATGTAAACGTAATATTGGATGGAATATCGCGATATCCGGTTTTATGATCAGTATTAATTAATCCTGGTCACTTACTGCGGTGATATTAAATTATAACATCAGAAGCAAGAAATCATATAAATTTTTTTATTAGCAAATTACGTTGCAAATAGTTGAAATAAGTAAGTTTTGTCTTATGCAAATATCCGCATTCGATAATATCAATTGACAAAACATATCGAAGATTTTCTTTAAGATATGTGATTAATAAATAGCTATAAATCTTAAATTGTTATAAGATCTCTTTTTTTATTGGAGAAACATAGAGAAGGTATATGTGCATTTACTAATGCAGAGCAATAAAATAGAGACTATATTTTATCAATTTAGTCACCAATTTGAATGTGAATATTAGCATATAAAAAAATACTTATTTCAACACATGTAAAAAAAAAATTTATGATTTCTCGCTTCTGACATTATAATTTAATATGGTTGCAGTGAGGAAACAGGAAACTTGACGTCATAACGAGAATTGCAACGCTTGTATAATGTTCGTGGCGAGCATTTTTGATGTAAAAACGACAATATATAAAGTCACTCGAAAAATAGCATCGTTCTAGTAGCTGACGAATAAATCATCTCTGGTGAGTACATTACTTAATTATGCTTATATGTATGAATATTAATACCATGAATGCGCATGTGTTACATTGAATATTTATTTATGATAATTTTATATTCGATATATTCTCGCATTACATAATAATCGCGCTTTAATAACGCTTCCGCAACAATTACGATATATCCCTTCAAATAGAAAATATACAAAGGAAAATAAGATATTTTGGCTTTCACGCAATTGGTTATTAAAGAATTCAGAGTAGAAGTTAAATTTTTATTTTTTTAATATATAAATATGTAATAAATAGATCAGTTATAAAAATAACATAATAATACAATTGAAAAATAATTTTTTGCTTTTGTCATATAATACAGATATATATATAACCGTTGACAAGCTGGAACGAATTTTTTTATATACTTGGTGTCGCGACGCTACCGCGTCGCTTGATTTAATGTATTAAAACGACATGGGAGAGAAAATGGAACAATTAATAAAATAGATTCATATAAAAATCAGTTTATTGCAACTATTGATATACGAAGGATAAATTTGTGTTTACTATTACTAAAAATGCAATATTAAAATTAGCAAACACTTTTTCAATAAGCATCGAGTTCGTTTAATACGGCACAATCATAAAAAATGTATAGTAAAATTCGGAATTATTAATGCTTTCGAACCGAGTAAGTTACAACTTTAATTTCATGCTTTACATCGTGCGATGTAATATAAAAATGTGATGAAAAATTATTTTAGCTAAAATATATAGGATCACACTTCAGTTTACGTAAAAATTAGACAGATAAACAATATCGTAAAACGTATCTTTTGACGATAGTAAAGCAATCAAGAAGTTGACGTATATAATACCGTTTACTCGATCTATAAATTGCGTCAGATATCTTGCTAATGGTCAAAATTTCTGAACATTGCCGCGAAATACTGTGAGAAGAACTTTCCCATATATTGTTCCTCCTTGACCGGCCAAAAGCCTTCTAGGAAACCAATATGCCCTCCACGCGACGTTACCACTACGGCCACGTTTTTAGTTTTGCTTATCTCCTTTAGAGGTATCGCTGAAAATTTATGGGCGTTATGAGTAAGATAGTATAAAATTATAATAGCGTCATAAATGATTTCGTTATCGCGCTTTACGCTTACCTTTCAATGGTTGAAACGGATCATCCGCCGCGTTGAGACATAACGTAGGAACTTCGATCAGATGCAACTTTTCGTCAAGTGTCGCATCGCGATAATATTCGTCGACGTTTTTATATCCAAACTGTTTTGCCGTAAAATGCGAATCAAATTCTCTTATCGTTTGGCTCTGTCAAACATAGTAATAATCTAATAATTCACGTATGAGTCAGATAACGCACAGTATTCTTGTCACAGTAATCTAGATAGACAATATCAAATCTCAGACATCACAAATATATATATATCGCGAATTTATGCCTGATTTCATTTTCGATTAAGATTCTAAAGTTTATTTAGAAGAAAGTAGAGATGTACAATCATCAGTAAAACCACCTCCACTTATCAGTAGAGTGTAAAATAATCCATCAAATTATTTTGACAAAATTGTTAAATGTTTATATTAAAAAGTTAGAAACTTTTGACATTGTCTAATCTTTTCATATATTCAAATTTAATAAAAACGTACTTTTAAAAGTGTGTCAAAATCTACGCTTTTGAAAGGGCCAATATCAGAAGTATGATATTGTTCTACTGTGCGACGTAGATTACTAGCTAGATGCTTATTTAGCATTAGATTTAAGTAATTTTCTTCGATACTCTTCGTTGCGGCGAACACGTTCAATGGTACCGAGATAATAAGACATGCTTTCAATTTCGTCCTTGCTGTTAAACCTTGTTGCGCTAAATAATTACCTAAGATCAACCTGTGCATAGCAGAAAAAACGTTTAGAAAAAATATTCGAATGATTTCATTCAATTTATAAATATATTGTATATATTTTTTTCTAAACACTAGAAATATATATTATTACAAGATTTAAAATTTGAAAATAAATTAGAAAATATGATAATTACCCTCCCATGGAGATTCCGGTTGCTCCGAGGGGTACGTGAGGGTGACGTTTTCTCACGTGTTCTACAACTTCAGTTAAGTCATCATAGTTAGCAGCATTATACGTTCGTGGGGTCTAAAAGGAATAAAGAACGTCGAATTTTTGTTAATACAGAAAGTAGTTCCTGATTAAAAAGATTATTGTTCACAATAAGTGATATAATTGCACTTTTTTTCATATAATATTTCTGAATAGAGTTATCTAGTCGTCATGAATAAACTCTACCTTCAATTTTAACCCGCCTAAACCTCTATTGTTGAAAATTACACATCTTATCCCAACTTTTCTCGCGGCTGATACCAGACATTTGACATATTCCGCTTGACTACCACCCGTAAGACCAGGTAAAACGATAACGATGGGCGAGGTAACGGAGCAGTCCTTTTCGGCCCAATCTAAAGCCACTTCACCGCCGTCAGGCAAAGTCAGAATTTCTCTACATAATATAGAGACAATATTACAGAATACAATTTGATATATTGCATGATTGATTACACTATCTATTTTTCAAACATTTAGGAAACAATTTCTCTCTCTCTCTCTCTTTCTCTCTCTTTCTCTGATCGGCGAATAAATTTTTTCTCTATAAATTTTTTGACTAACCTGCGATATTTGATAGGCGGTAATATTCGGGATCTTAAAAGGCTGGCTATAATGGTCTGTGCTCGCGATTCGAAGCACCATAATGTCGGCCAGAATTTATTCTGTACGAGCGGAATATTCGCTTCTAAAAACGAGCGAAATGGTCCATCGGCGCAAGCCAGCAAAGGTGTCTGAAATCGTAATAGTTTTTTTTTTTTTTATTGTTTTGCATGGTGCGATATGAGTGGCATGATTACATAATCGTAAAACTGAACTTTTATATATTATCCATTGTCTGATCTCATTAATGAATAATTTTTATGCGATCGTGTGATTTATTTCACAGGTTCATGGAATGGTAAATAATCATGCGAATCAAGTGAACCGTACTAAATTATGAATTATAAATATGCACTTGTCATTATAATTATATTGTCGTACAGTTAAAAACAATTAATTCTTATCTATGCGCAGCTGATTTCCTTAATATATAAATAAAGGATGTAATTAAATAGAATCTCAATCGGGTTATAAGAATAAAATGGAGCAAATACCTGTAGTCATATCTATCGAAGCATTTGTTTAAAAAAAAATGTATGCTTAAAGCATTTGTTTTTATGTTTGAAATTGGAATATTTGCTTTCACGTTATGGAAAAGAATACAAAAAGATGTGAGTGAAATAAAAGGGGGTAAAAGATATATAAAGGGAATATATATATATATATATATATATATACATATTTCATACCAAGTAATATGAAACAAGACTATATTATACATTTTAACATCACGCATCGCTTTTACAAGATAAAATTTATTGATCAAAATTTTTTAATTATCACATCATTAATGTATCTATATCACTAATATAGTTAGTAGCTTGCGACTAGTTATTTCACGACCGATAGTTCACCTGCCTACGCTGACGCATGTGCAGGACAACTGCCTCGCAGTTTTAAGGTCAAATTAATAAATTGCATTTTTCCTCGTTGAGGGTCGTGCAATAGTTCGAACACGTATCACGGAAATCCTGTCTTTGTGTATCGAATATGTTTCGTAAAACTGTGCGGTATACAGATAATATTTTGCATTAAATATTTTGATTATAAACTTAGCCTTCTTGAATTTGTTTTGCGTAAAAGTACATTTTTTATGCAAATAGCTACTGATATTGTTACGTATTATAATTACGTATATTCTTTAATACGTGTGTATATCAAATATAGAAATATAGATAAATATGTTAAGTAATCTGCCAATTAAATTCGTAAATATAATTTTCATTCCTAAATTGTTAACAGGAAATACACGATAAACGCGTGTTAACAGGAAATACACGATAAATCTTATCTCTACATTGTTTCTTATTTATTTCGTCCTAATAATGTGTAAACAATGTAATAAGATGATTTTTTAAATAATCTTATAACAAGATGTCGACACACAATGTCAAATAATTATTTTAAAAGAGCAAAGAATATTACGACATTATTTCGACATTAATTTCTTGTTATAAAGTTTATCAGATAAATGATAAAAATTATGAAAATATTAAAAGACGCTTTCAAAGAAGAAACTATGGCGCTATAGTTTCCAAACTATTCCCCTAAAGATCCTAAAGTTAAATTAAAAATGTTTTAATTGATATTTCTTGTGACTTGGCTTTTTCAATCGGAAAGTTTCAAAGATGCTTATAATAATGAAACATTCTACTTTGAAAAAAATAATATTATCTTAAATAAATTTTATTTACATTTTTAAATTTCTGTCTACAAAATTAATTGTTAATATTATATTATATATATATGTATATGTATACATATATATAAAATATAACATCTTACGAGTGACGAGATTTTTGACGAGGCATATTATTTCATTTTGCGTAAAGATTATAGTAGAGATAGTTCTCCATTCAGGGCAAATAAATGTTGATGCATATAAAAGGTGCCGCTAGCTGACACTACTTAACCATATTGCTCTGACTCTTTAGTCAATGAATGCGCCCGTTCATGAGGCATAACGATAACGTTGCTCCATTTCAGAGTTTATCGCATGCAGATAGATTCATCGATTCTCCGCATTATTACCTTTATCTACGTTATTTTACAGAGTTCAAGATTCCTATAATGGTCTCTCTGCTGATCTTATCCTCTACCTGAATAATTTTTCTTTTTATGCTTCGGAGAAGAATAATCTTCGCAGACGTATATTCAGCATCATGTTGTTACGTCTACTGCTAGACACGAATCGAATATCTAATCGTATATTCATACCGTTAATAAAAAATATAAAAGCATTGTTTATTGATTAAGTTCGTTATTTATTTTCAAGTTTTATTTTATCTTTCAATCTCGGTCAAGCACTTATCTTTATACTCATTAAGAAATAACTACGAATATTACTTATAATGTGCACGATTCTTTTCTAGGATGGGTTCGATTAAGATTGTCTAGTTTCAGATGTAAAGTACATGATGCAATGACTGTAATAATGTCGATGAACGAATAATAAAAAGACATGCATGGACGCGCTATTTTAATTTACTGAATATTTAAATCATGTGCGATAATGATAATGTATGTATGATAATGAAGAAATACGCATGTAGCAATAATGCTATGTCAGATCACGCATGTGTTTGACGTATTTGTATTTTTTTTATTTACTGCTTGAATAATATGACAGATTGATTGGACAACTACGCGTCTTTCTGTTGCTCGTAACCATCACGGTTGCAATTATATTTAATTAAAGACAAAGTTTCCAGATTGTTGAGCAAGGTGGGCGTGATCTATGGAATTTAATGAATAGTAGGTTAATCTCTCAGTAAATGCTTTCCATTACGAAATTAATGCTTACATGCATCATGTAAGAGTGGAAATTTTTAAAACTTCCTAGATTGGACGTTACGCTGTCGATCGTAATATATCGCGATCAATCGTACTTCTCTCTCTCTCTCTCTCTCTCAATTATTTTTTAAAATATATCTCGTGATATAGTAATCTTCGTTAAACGCGATTAATGATCGATTAATTATCGGGCCAAAGAATTTGTTATGTTTTTACGTACCTTGACAACCTCGCAGAAATAATAAATACAGAAACCGACTTCTAGTGACGCACCGTAATACGTCGCGATCAATCGAACTTTTCTCTCTCTCTCTCTCGCTTTATTGATTATTTTTATAAAATATATCTCGTGATAGAGCAATCTTCGTTAAACGCGATTAGTGATCGATTATCGAGTCACGGAACTTGTCATGTTTTTACTCACCTTGACGACCTCGCAGAGATAATATATACAAAAACCGACTCCGAGTAACGCGCCGTAATACAACTTGGGAATATCCGGTATGTTCTCAAAAAAGTCCATCGTTGCACGCGCGACTACCTGATAGAGACACCCCATACAGCCAGCGCAGACAAGCTACGCGAGATGACAGGCTCAAGCCGAGCACCGTCGACGGACTTTGCTTGCCGATAATCGGCACTTAACGAGCGACAGTCGCGAATCAAAGCCGGCGAAGGAAGCCACGTTGCCGCGCGCATGCCGTACGAATAATTGAAAAGCCGACTGGCTGATTAAACGATACCGAACCGGTATACCAATATAACAGACACAAAGATAACACAACAAAGAAATTTACATCACTTGCGCGTGGGTCCATTCTGCGCATGCACGGCTTTACCGTGGAGGTGACGCGATCGGAGTACTGATATATTATATCTGATAAAAAAAAAATTTTTTTTATATATAAATTTTTTCCGTTTTGTTAGTTATATAGTATGAATAATGATGTCAAAAGCAAGAAATAATGTGCAAGAAATCAATATTTTTGCCCGTCGAAATAAGTTGATTTCCTTTAGCATGTCACTATTCGCATACAAAATATGGATTTCTGAATATACCAAACTTTCCTTTTTTCTATTATCATGCATTAGTAAATAGTTTACATTTTAAATAAAAATAAATCTTATGAAAATTAATTAGGATTTATAGTTATTTATTTATTTATCATGAACTCCTCCTCGAAAGAGAAGGTCTTCGATATTTTCATTTTATTAATCCATGTCTTACTGAACGCGTGTGGTGGTATTTGAGAAAACTCTCTCTCTCTAATTTACATTGACGTATTTTGAGAAAAAAAATTCACATTCCTTCTTCCTTCAAATGTGGCATCAATGAGGGATCAGTTAAAGGCTTCTTTGAAATAAATAATAAAATCAATTATGAAAACTGCAATATAATGCGCGTGTTTTCGATTATGCAGGCTTCACACTCGCACAATTTACGTTTACGGTAATGTTTATGACGCGTATGCAAACTTCATGTTTGTTCTAAAATTAACTTCTTTTAATAGTTGCGTATTCATATTGATAGATAATATTCTCACAAGCAAAGGCAGTAACACGAAATTCACGAGGAACTCACAAACATATTGCACCTTTCACGCCTGCGTGACAGCGCGATGCGGACTATTACGCAACGATACCATATCAGAGCCGTACCTATCGTTAGATACAAGCAGTAGCCCGGGATCCTGTACAAATTGTATATTTTTACGGAAATTTTATAATTTTAACAATTTAAACAAAATATTCAACATACATCATTGCAACAAATAAATATAAAATTGTTTATTTAAATGTCATTGATAATTATGTAAAATTAAGCAAAGAAGAAAGAGCAACAAAGAAATATTTATAAATTATATAACATCAGATATTTATATATATATTTATATAAGATTTATAATTCTTATTTTATATATATATATAATACAAATTGAGAAATAGATATATATAAGATATCTATTTAGAAATCAGAATTGTTTATGACATACTATATTACTATTCAATAATAAATATTTTATTATAACCTTTATTAAATTTATTTGTCCGAATTTTTATATGCATAAACTAGAGTTTGACAACTCTAAAAATCTTGCGTCTAAGGTCTCAAGAAAGGTCAATATGATTCTGACACTGATATGAACTTTGCGCATAGAGAAATGGCATGCACGTGATGCACACACTCACGTACGCACATGCGTATACATGTATGTATGCATGCATGCCCGCACGCGGTAACGTTTGCCGTAATATTGTTGTACTTGCGCCGGACGATTCCCGATTATGTTCGGTCGCTCGAGGTCAAGACGATTTATATATAACGTACATATAACGAACGATCAATGATGGACGATCGCGTCTTGCTGGCATCATAATTTAATCATTGATTAACTTATAGTCTCAAGCTTAAAGTTGAAAACTAAATAACATTGGTTATTGCTAAAAGCCAGAAGTTTTAAGTCTCGCTTAAGGGGACTAGGCAATAGTATTTGTCGAAAATGAAGTCTTTTTTGGGGAACTTATTATAACAAAATAAATTAAAATCGAAAATTATCTTTTAACAAAATGTTTATTAGGATTATAAATCGTTAAAAAAAATTTTTTTTAGTTGAAAAAAAATCAACCATCTGTTTTCGACGAACTTTTTTTAAAAAATCGCCCTTTTAATCGCCTGCTTGATTTTTTTCTCAAAAACTAAAATTTGCACAAACTTTTTAGAGGTTCAGTCCGAAATTATATATATTGTGAACATGCTCAATTTTTTTCAAATCGATTTGAGCTTCTGTATGCGAGTTATCACTACAAAACTTATTTAAAAATCTTTTCGATTAGTCATCTGCAGCGTCATTTTTAATGCATATTCGCAAATAAAAACATTTTTTTTATAGTTTATGATCCTAATAAAGATTTTGTTAAAGAACAATTTTCGATTTTAATTAATTTTTTTGTAATAAGTTCTCAAAAAAAGACCACATTTTAAATATTATTGCCTAGTCCCTTTAAAGCCAAAATAATTGTTGCCAGAATAAAAAACTGAGCCAAAATATTTGGTGCAAGCGGGCTTTAGAAATATAAATTTTTACATAATTTTCCTATAACGGGTTTTTTCTCGTTCGAATGCTTATCACGTAAATGCATTTCGGTAGAATTAAACGCATTTATATCTCGCAACGACAAGTCGTTGCAGCTTCCTCTAATGTAAGATAAAAACAAATAATTTCTGCAGTATTCTATTAAAAATTTTGTCGAATTAGGTCTTATTGCTAATAATACTTGTTAACGAATATCTATAAAGATGGCAGAATTTACATCAGCACGAGTATCAGAGAGATCACGAGTTTTTATCGTGATTAATCTATAGAGATAATCTTTTTCATCGAGAGTGAATGACATAAGAAAAGATATGTATACCAAGAAGATTTACAGCTTTATTAAATACAGTCTTTTACATTTCGTAATTATAATAAACTAACACACATCGTCCGCATTATAATCCGAGAATAATGTTTTTATGTTGTTATATATGCGAGATTTGAATGATTGATTTTGATCGAATATGAAAGAGCGAAAGAAATGCATCTCTTTTTATACCACTTTACTTTCTCTCTTTGGTTAATCTTAGATTAGCAAATAGATATTTAAAATGTAATTAATGCCTTATTTCCTAAATGTTGGATTACTTAAACGAAATTATAGATTGCACTTTACATTGAAAAACAATATATATGTAGTTTAAAATGTACAAAATATTACGAAAGATACGAGACTTTTTTGTGCACATAATGAAATATCATTTTTAGATATTTCAATTCAATTTGCGATATAAATATGGTTATCACAAAAAAATTTAGCCAAGAAAACTAAACTTCCTTGAAAAAGAATATAAGAATATGTATTATATAATATATGAGTCTAGCAGAAAAAAATAATGTCATGTTAATCTGATATTTCTTTTTCAAACAAGATTAGTTTTTTTAGCTGAAGTTTTGTGATGTTTGATTCGCAAATTGAATTGCGAATATCGGATAGCGATACTTGATTATGTATTATGTATGTCATTGTGTCTCGTATCTATAATATATTGAATATTTTAAACTATATATAATTATTTTTATCAGCTAATGTTTTGAAAATAATTCTTATTGTTTATAGTTGTTTAGAGAAAATTTTTTCATAAATTATACTAAATTGTATATATATATATATTTTTTTTTTTTCAAGACGTGTTCATAGGAAAATTGTGATTCCATCTCACTTTTAAATAACCGTCAATGTAATTTCATAATCAAAACATAAATATTACAGTAAAGCATTTAACGTACAAAATATAATAAATATAAAACACATCAATGAGTTTTAGAAATGCAATAGATAGATTTCATGATAAGATAGATTTCATGATTTCATCAACTTCGTATCAATTTTATAGTTAGTAGATTTGTTCGTGCGATATTTCGCGCATTATAAACTTGTCGTACAAATAATTACATAATGCAAGATAAGATTATTTAATTAATATAAAAATAAGAGAGGTACAGAATATATGTGAATAGCAAATTGAAGATAAAGCTATCGTATTTTCTGTGTAACAATTGGGTATAGTGGAAAATCAGCTTTTAACGATAATCAAGCATTTTCTGTAGCTATTGTAAAGTTCAAATAGAGGGAGATCTCTAATTTAGTGTTCATGGTCACATACTCACACGCTATCGGATGTGATGATGTAATTGTATTTATATGTGTGCGTATATGTGAACATGCAACTGCGTGTAATAGTTAATAAAAAAATCTAGTTACTGTATATTTTCTAGGATCTCCAATTTTATCGATCAAACATATAATTGCAAAAGAGAAGAGTTTTGTATAATAAATATAAAATAATATTGCATTTTGTTAACAATATAACAATTTTAGAGAATTTAGAAAAACTAAAGAAAATTTGTTAGGTTATATATATATATATATTTACACAACTAAAGTTATCGAAAGATTAAAATAATTTAAACGTATAAATAAAATTATATCAAGACAATGAAATGTTATCTGAAAAAAGATAATTGTGTGTGTACATATTTGAGAAAACAGATACTTGTAAGATGCTTGCGTGATTTTACATATATCGGTACGGGAGCATTTCATAAGCTTTATCTATAAAAAAATAATTATTAACTAAATATATATTTATTCTTCATACCATCATTGTCTATTATCTTGCAAACAGTTCCTATCTATAAATAAAAAAAAGACCAGTCATTAAATATACAAATAATATATATTTACTACTTTTGCTTATTATGAAAAATAAGCTTTTTATGTTTTTCTGTGCTCTTTTTCTATGATAGAGAAACATTAAACTTTTTCAACTTTTCGTGTATCTGATTAAAAATATGAAATAATTAATTTAATTTATATATTTGATATATAGTATAAAAGAGAGGCTATTTCAGTGTGATAAATATATATGTATAAGACGTTTTCTATAAAGGTATGTAAAACTTTAGTTATAATAAATTTAGTTCTTATTATTTTAATCCTTGGAATTTTTCAACTTTATTTTTAACATCGGTCACATTGGCAGCTGATTATGCTAATACTTGACTAAACATATTACTTTATTAATTGGGACACATGAAAATATAATGTTTGATTGATGCGAATAAGAATTATTATAATATACTATATATAAAAAAAAAGAAGTGTGTATATAATATATATACAAAACCGAGTATTTGACTTAGCAACATTTCAATGCGGACATACCTTATGATATTTTCTAATACATAAACTATTCCCCGTATCTTTTTTAATCCTCTGACTATAAAAATAATGCCACAGAAATATAAATTTCACGATATCGCTATTAGTTTATGGCTTGTACGATATAATGATGTTATAGTAGTATTTAGCAGGAACTCTCATGTTCAAAGTTCCTGTCTGTGCTTACGTACCTTACGATAATAGACATTCAGCATCGGATGCTGATAGTTGTTCGCCGCGTATCATGAACGCCGAATACAATTAGACTCGCGAACGTACTTAGCCCAAGTACGAGAAGGTGTAAATTGACTGGGGTAATGTTTGCGATTTAGGGTTGTCTGATTCCCATCTATCATGTTTCGATAAGTTTCCTCGTCGTAGACGCAGGAGAGGGTCTTTCTTCGCTTTACGGAGCCAGTTTCAAAATTTGTAAGTTGACTGCCAACGAGTACGTGAAGATCACCTTTTTCTTGCACGGCCCAATTCCATGTCTCCGCGATAGAGCAATTGCAAATAAACGGATTTCCCATAAGATTGATCGAGAGTAAACGTGGATTCGACTCGAATACCTTTGGATTGATCGTGCGCAATTTGTTATTACTGAGGTCTATGTGTTCTAATGCGTGCAGTTTTTTCAGACAGCTCAGATTTTCCACACCAGAAATAATATTTCCCGAAAGATTCAATTGGGTGAGATTATTCGTCGTAGTAAATATGTCCTCATTCAAATGCGAGATACCGCAGTTGCTGAGATCTAAAATCTCTACATTAGATAGCTGTGTTGGAAGCAGCGAGCCTTCGTCGGGTACGATGAGCGGATTGCCGCTGAGTTTGACTTCTATTATGTTCGTCGACTGATGATCACCGAAGATTTTTGGATCAAGAGGTATCTTGAGGTCGCAGTTGTTGAGTTCTAGACTTTCCAAACGCGTTAGATTCGCGAACAATCCTTCTTCTAAAGTATGAAGTTCGTTTCCCGAAAGAATTAACCGCTTCAGAAAAGTCATTTGTGCGAAAGTATTATTGCCGACATGACCAAGATCGCAATAAGATATATCTAAATATTCCAAGGATGTTAACGGATTGAGAAGACTGACGAATGCGTCGGATAGCGGATTATGGGAGATATCTAGTTCCTCGAGATGTTCGAACACATCGAAGGTGTCTGGTAATCTTCGAAGACTACAGTTGCTGAGAGAGAGTTTGTGAAGCTTGGGCAGATGGCGGAGAACGGCAGTTAAATCGCTGGCGAACATTGGATTACCGCTCAGATTGAGTACACGTAGTTTACTTGCGTTTGTGAAAGCTTCCTCGGATAGGCGATCTCGTAAATTGCAATATGATAAATCTAGAGATTGAAGGTTGTGCAGATTGTGTCCGAGCGTATCTTCGACATCTAAGTGCCACAATTCATTATTTGCGAGAATCAATTGACGGAGATACAAATTCTTAGCGAAGGCGTCACCCGGTAAATTCATAATACCGGTTTTACTGATATCTAGATGTTCCAGGCGCACCAACGGCGTGAGAACGTTCCTCCAATTTAATGTCTTCAATTGATTGTCTGCTATTTCTAAATGTCGCAAATTTTCCAAGTGCGAAAACGCCTCGGGAGATATGTAGGTTAAATTGCATCCATTCAACGTGAGATATTCCAAATTCGTTAGATGATCAAAGGGACCTGGTTCTATTCTTTGCAGAGGATTGTGCGACAAATTGAGTTTATTCAAATTTGTTATGTTGTGGAAGAAGCCTCTGTTAAGATGATGGATACCGCATGAATTTAGATCGAGGTACAGCAACGTGCGGCAATTCAAGAAATGTCTTTCAACCTCCTCCAAAGGATTATGTTGAAGCTCCAACGTAATTAGACCCGGACTGTCCCTGTTGAATTAATTATGTCATTATTAATCAAATCATCTCTGTTTAAAAATACGATTATTAGCGAAAGTATGATTAATATCGAATTGTCTTACCGAAACGCTTCAGAATCTACACGTGTAATGGCGTTGTACGAGAAATCTGCATCCAACAGATACGTTAATCCGGCGAAGGATTCGTACGTCAACTCAGTTAGCTTGTTATGTGCCATCTGGAGGCGCCTTAATTTGATTGAGCTTGGAAACGGGTCGATGTTTGCAATATTATTATCATTCATGTCTAAAATATAGACATTATCGCTAAGCTCGTTGTATGGGATAGTCGTAAGATTACTATCCGAACAGTCCGTCACCCAGTTGATGCGAAAGTAGTGACAATGGCAATCTACGGGGCATTCTTGCTCCAGCAGTTCCTCGTTGAGGGCAAACGCAGTAACAACCAAGTATAGCAGATACAACGCTGTTGTTATTTTTGCCATTGTAATCTATATTAACAGAAAAAAGATTAAAAGATTAGTTGGATTTTTATATATAAATATTGAAGTAATTCTGCATTTATACAGTGGATTTTTGATATTATGTTTTCTTTTTTCAAGTATTACGGGTCATAAAATAAGATGAAAATTGTGCAAATTAGAAACTTGCACATTGCTTTCTCATCATTTTATTTCGCTCACAAAACTTAAATTCCTTAAAGCAAGCAAGTCTTTCAATTTTGGCTTCCTCATAGAGGAAGATATCTCAAAATTTGCGAAAGTTAGAGCGTGTAAAAACATTTTTCAAAAAATTCAAAATTTTATAAAAAATAAACCCTTTCACCGAATTTAATACCAACCATCTTTTAATGATATTTTATGTAAAAAAATTCTCAAAAATGGCGGAGGTTAGAGGTTGTACAATGTACATTCCGTACATACATACATACATACATATAATACATTTTTTTAAAATATGATTTTTTGACGTTTTGGAACATTCTAAACACATTGGCATAGAAAACTGAAAAAAAAATTTTCTCACGAAAACAAAGCTTCCTCTATGAGGAAGCAAAAAGAAAAAAAAAATTCTTTGATATCTTACATATCATAATCTATATATAGCGATATAAAATATTGCCAAACTATTAGTTATTATAATATATGTATATGAGTTTTGGAGAAATTTATATCCCTTTGAATACATTTATCGATTTGAACATCTGAAATATTCCCTAGTTTCCCAACTTGACATCTCAGATCAAATTAATGCAAATGAGTCAGCCCGGAAGTCGTAGCGAGAGCCGGTAAATTGCGAATACGATCCTATTCATCGCGATGACGAATCACGTTCGACTAACTTTTTACGTTGGCGGAGTGCATTACAAAGAAACGCGTCGACGCGCCTTTGGCCGGTAGACAACTTCTCTACCAAGTCGGAATAGGGCTTTCCGCCAGAATGGTACGTGCACGCTCGGCTGCACCGGCGAAGAGAGCCACCCTTTATTCCCGCGAAATCTCCCGCCTTCGGTCACGAGCGAGCACCATTACAATCGACGTACGCATTCGCCCCTCTTCGAGAAACTGCCAACCACCCCGTGCAATATTTCTCGCCCTCGCCTTTGGCGCCGCGATTCTTTAGTTTTCGGATGTCGTTTCCCCCCTAGGACCTCGTGCGAGAAAACACCGCGTGTCGGGGATAAAGTCATTTGCATTCAGACTCCAGGCGGGATACTAGATGTTTTTTGCGAATGAGTGTCGCTTTTCTTTAACGATTTTGACCGGGGATTTCAGGCAGCGGATCCTACGGGATTCTTCAAGCGGAATTTACGCGATGGTGGAAGCGTTCGTTAAATCAATGGATTCGAATGCGTCGAGAATTTTCTTTATTCTTACCGTGTCTCTCTCTCTCCTTCTCTCTCTCTCCTTCCTCTTATGAATATCATACGCGTTTAATTATTCGATATTGGCCTTTCTGTTTGAATAATTTGAGACCGATGCATTGTTGAACAACTGTATCTAACGCATTGAGTGTTATTATTCTCATTGAGGGTATACTTGCCAAATCAAAATCTTTACCTATCAAATATTTACATCTGAATGAGTAAAGTGGACGTCTTTGGAGAATAATATTATGTTGACGAGAGACGATTATAGAGCATTAAAGCTGTCCTCTGATCATAGAAGCAAAACAATATGATGCAATTAAATTTTATAATAAAAATTTTTATATTGCTTGTGAAACGAAACGTGTGTTTTATAAACACCAATCAATATATGTTATGATTTATTACATCTTTTATTTTTTGCTACTAGTTATCAGCAACTACATTTATATAACCGAATACTATAATAAGATTATCACTCGTATTGGGATAAGATATTTGAGTTAGGTTTCGCGTTATAATATTGTTACGTAATGTAACCATAATTGCATTTATTTAAGAATATTATTTTATTACAATTATTTTATTTTGTGTTATTTTATTTTAGCTCATATTTTAGCTTTATATTTTCACGAGGCATTATTTTTATACATATAATAGAACTTAAACAGTTCAATCTTTTAACAACTTGCAGTATAAATTACGTTCAGATAGTTTTTGTTTAAAAAATTCAGACAGTTTTAATAATAAGATTGTCAAGGTATCAATAAATTTCCGATGTAAAAAGGGTTTTTAGTGATTTTAATCAAATGGAAATAAATTAATAGAAATATTAAATAGTGAAATAAATTAAAAGCAAGGATGATCAAGTAATTATATATTTTTAGCCTTTGTCTTAAAGTGTATCATATACCGTAAAAATCATCTATTTCTTTTAAGGAAAAAGAATACAATTTTATCTAATACTGTTTTTATTGGCCTAAAAGAAGTGGCAAAGAGAAATGGCCTTATATCGTTTTATCGTCGTTTTGAGAGAGCTGAGTTTATTAAATTTCGCGCATCAAAGTCTCTCTATTCTGTGAGTTGTACTAGCCATTGCATAAGACAGAGAATATTTCGTAATATCATTACACAAATTGGCGGATGTTCTGTAAAGACGATACCTGCATAAATGGATAACTCATGTACTTTATCAGAGAATGTCGAAAAAAATTGCATTATGCGTGCAAACTCCATTTCGCGTATATATTATATATTCTTCGAGGAAATAGAAAAGTGCAAGTATTAATCGTAACGTTTACCGCTTTTGAAAGACCTTCCCACACATAATATAATTAGCGCAATTGTTTAATTTAAAAATGTTTAATGTAGGAACCAAACGTTAACATGTGAAAATACAAAACACAATATATTCGTTTTACATGTCGTTTGGCACGTAGAACAATACAGGAAGTATAGTACAGCTAAATTGTGCCTTTCTTTATGCATTTTCACGTAATATGAAATTGAATTTATTTTACTGCACTAATATGGAGATTTATAATTAATATTATATATGCAAACATATAATATATCATTTAAATTTTTGACAGGAATAACATTATTATGATATTAATCCCAATTCTCTGTATCTTGTAAACATAGTTCATGAATTTAAAAAATTGACTCCGATTTTAAATATGCATTCACCTTTTGTCTAATTATATTGACTGGTTTTGATTATATACAAATTTAATGAATTTAATTGAAACTTTGTTGAATTTATAGATTCGCTTTTTCGACTTTATTGGAAAATTTCAAATTAAATTAATTACATTATTCTAGAGGCAACATTTTTATCATATACTGCAGAATTTTGATATATAATATGAAGATATAACTTTACTCTAATAATTAAAATTTTTTTTAAATATTAGATTAATTTCTCATGTAAAAAATATCTACATATAAGAAACTATTTAACAAAATAATATTTTTTAGTTATCAATAATATATTATATGCATATGGAATATTTGTTTTATTAATAATATGTCAAATTTTGCAATTTTTGCAAATTTTTCAAAGGTTTGAAATATTAATACCGAGTGTTCAGAAATTGTTATTAACAAGAATCCCCGGTAATAGTGCCGCTAAATATTGAAGAAAAAAAATTACATCTCGTGAAAAATGATATACATCTTTCCGAAGAAAAATTCTAATTATACATTACAAAGAAAAAATAAATCGCGATAAGATCATGTATCATATAATCATAATTATGCTTATGCGGCAAGCAAAGTATTAATTTCTGACATATGCGAGTCTCACAGTTTTGTGATATCGATGTGTTATAGACCAAAGTTCCCAGACCACAAAATCGACATTTCGTTTATATTTCTTCAAACTCTGTAACGGCCGTGAAAAACGACTCTGCTACACGAGACTGCTACAAGGTTGCACGAAGTATTCTCATTGTCCGTACATCAAATGCGTGACATCTCGCGTATAGTTTGCATATAGAATGTCTGCTGGGATACTTTTTGTTTTATAGTATTATAATTCTTCGGATTTATATATATATATTCCTATATAAGTCAAAATAAAATAATAATTGTTACAAATATATTATTAAATATATCTACTCCATATCTATCTCCTCAAAAGAGTTAATAATAATTATTTTCATATTATAATTATTACAAGAATACTATACATGTCTATTTGACTTACACTAGGAATAAATTATCTTATATTTATTATAAATTATCTTATTATATTTATTATATAATTATATAATAAATTATTATATAAAGATTATCTACGATATAAAAAAAGTGCTTCGAAATTTTTGACGTTAGTAATATATGTAGCACGTCCCACACTCGCGACGTAATGCTCATTCATCGCCCGCGCACTTCATCGCACTTCACAGGATGGCTATTTCATTAAAGTGCACCGAGGTCTCCGGACCTCGCCGCTCCCGCGACGTGCAACGATGTGCGACGAGGAAGGCGAGTATGATAGTGGGATGTAATCTGTCTTTACCGTCGCGAATATAGAGTTGCGAGCAACCAAATAGCAAGTTATCCGCAAGGGATCATAAAATCTTCTAGATTATAAAAATTTGAAACATGTTTGAATAAATGAAAATGTCCAATAGCTTATAAAAATTAAAACGTCTTTTGTACTTTTCTTCTTTAGATTTTGGGTTTTTTTCATAGTGGTATTTTTCTCTGAAGGTCTTTCTAAAGTATTATGATAGAGATAAAGTAAGATAAGTATTTTTACATTATTTTCTTACTACGTGTATTGTCGCTGAAGTCTTCTTTTATTCTTCAACGCTTTAAGGATGTATGTGTCATATGTCAAAACATTGACAAAAGCATGAAAATTTTGTAGACTGTTCTACTATTTTTTTCTGAGTATCTGTGCAAAATCTAAACACAATTCTCTTAATGGTTTGCAAATTATTTAAGTTTAAAGTTAGTATTGATTCTTATGGAAAGTCGCATATTGTAGCACTTATTGACAAATTTGACAAAAAAGAAATATTGCTAAGGAAATAAAAATTTTCACATATATTAAGAAAAGTCTAATAAATATTTGTGCAAAACTTGATTTAGATCCATTTACTCGTTTAAAAGTTATTTACTAAAAATTGTAGAAAAATATTATCTCTCTCTGTATCTCTTTCTGCAAATTACTCGTTTTTTTTGTTTCTTGCAGTTGAGGTTAGGGGATATTCACGATCAAAAGTTTTTGTCATAAATTAGGAAGAATATTAATTACAAGTATTTTCTTTTACGAAGAGGTTAAAAACCATATTATTTTGTGATACTTTAATTCTTTTTATAATCCGGATTTATTTATTTAATTTTTCAAACAATATAAACGTAAGAAACATATATTCTTTCTTAAATTGTGATAGTTTTTTGCTACTATTGTAGCAAAACATCCTTAAGTGAACGCTTTTTTTTTGACTTCGCGATTGAATTTAATCTACTCCGAGATACGAGACTCTTCACTACGTATTTTGTAACAACAGCACGTAATAAATGTGGTAAGAAAATAAATTGAACACATTCTTCTCTCTTTATCTTCGTTACTTTTTAATTACTATTCGTGTTGAAAAGTAAATTATTTGCTAATTGATTAATTTTTCTCCGACTCAATGTACAACCGTCGTAATACATAAATGGGAACACTTGTAAAAGTATGCGTTTTACGTACCGGAGATATCACGTAGACTTAGAAGACCAACGATACTGACAATGACAACGTGATGAGACGATGATGATCGCAACGGCTCGCGCGCGCACGTCGGTGGACAGAGATAAATTGAGCGGCCGGATTGCCGAGAGCCGCGGTTAAATTAAATCATGTCCGACTGAATTCAGGGTTAAAATCTACCGAGGCGCGCTCTCGTTCCATCCGCGTACTTTGCAGCTCGAATTTTCGCGGTCCGTATTCGTTTTATTTCACTTTTGTCTTTCTCTCTCTTCTTTCCCTCCTTTCAAAAGGAGATCTGATTACCCATCTAATTTGCATTAACTAATATTAATTAGAATTATCGAAGAATTAGCATTATTAAATCGAAAGTTCGTGTTAAGAAATTTAAACACTATATCATGGTTTAAAATACATGGATATTTAAAGATATTGTCTCTTAGTAAATGTTATATTTTTTATCATGATTTTTTAAAAATTAAACAATTATAAATTTTTTACTAGAATATATATTTATTTATTATAATATATTATT